>NC_137679.1:1891944-2026944 GCF_963989245.1 Nansenia antarctica | reverse complement strand
TTATTTTGACAAACGTCAATGCTAATGGTATAGCCTTTAATAGGGTGTAGGTTACAGCTATCTATCTATTCGTAAACCAACTGAGCAGGTCCATTAGGCTAATTGTACTAAGAGGGCACTCCTAACATTAAAGAAGTGTGGGTAGATGTGAATAACAGTCTGTCATTAACAGGCTGCTAAAACACGAGCCCTTTTGGACCATCTGCTGTTTTCTTGCAGTCCATAGCAAGGCCACGCACAAAGTCAGATGATATTTCAGTAAACGGCGGTAGGCCTACATTGTTAGTTGCATAATCATGTACACACCCCTAACCCTTAGCATTATGACGGTTATGTCATATGTCATGTACTATACTGTATGAAGGTCATATGTGACACAGTCTGATCAGTTGGTCCGCATGTCGGCAACCAATCAATTCTTTGACTTTTCTTTTGAAACACGGAACTACGTTTCAACGTTGTTGAGAATCACGACACAAACTCGCTAGTCAAGCCAAAATGCTGCAACACAATGGATTGGGTGAGTAATCCCCACTGCTACCTAGTTAACTAGAACACTACTTCACATTGTTAGCACGCTCACAAGCACAAACAAGCTGTGTTAGTTGACTAGCGATGTGTAACTGATTTTCAACAACGCTGAAATGTATTCACATTTTTCGAAAGAAAAGTCTGGTCATTACATCAGATCCCGACATGAGGACCAAAGCAAAGCAGTGTACTTGTGTATCTGTCATGTGTAGTACTGTCTGTTGTTGTCTGTGTTATACGGTGTTGTATGTATATATGTATACTGTACAGTGGTGTGAAAATGAATTTCCCCCTGGGGACAGTAACTCTAATCTAATCTAATCTAGTAATTTATGCTATTGAGAGACGGCTGTGTTCTATACGGAAAAAAACTGAATCTACAGCTTTAACACTAGAACAGACGTGCCTTTTTTACCTACTAAAAGAGCCGCCTCGGGGGTCCCCCTCTTTAGAATGTAAATCTGCTATTTACACACAACGACCACTAGTTGGCCGCTTGTAAATTAGCCTGCTTCCTACACAGAAAAACTGCAAAATAACCTTTATATTAGCTTATCCTGATTTTGAAAATGTAAGGATACTGGGTGGTAGAACGCACATATCTAGGAACAGTCATGAAAGGAGGGTCCTGAAATTTGATCGAGTGAAAGAGTGCAGCCCTCACGGCTGTTCTAGTGTTAAGCGTTAGGGAGGTGATCGGATATTTGTCTGTTCAACTGGGTTTTTAGATTGTGGCTGAGATGAGCTCACTGACTGTGAGATGAAGGGAGACTAATTAATCTGCCTTTCTGGTTGTCTCTCATAGTCTGAGTGTCTCTCACAGTCTGAGTGTCTCTCACAGCCTCACAGTCTGACTGTCTCTCATAGTCTCACAGTCTGAGTGTCTCTCATAGTCTCACAGTCTGACTGTCTCTCATAGTCTCACAGTCTGAGTGTCTCTCATAGTCTCATAGTCTGAGTGTCTCTCACAGTCTGAGTGTCTCTCATAGTCTCACAGTCTCTCATAGTCTCACAGTCTGAGTGTCTCTCATAGTCTCACAGTCTTTCCTCCCAAAGCCAATTGCCCTCCACACAGGAGCCAAATAAGATCAGCGACCCTGCAGTTACATTGGACAAACTCAGTCCCTCCTGTCACCATTCATTTCCTCTCCTAGCCCTGGAGCAAACACAGAGGGGAAAGGGGAGAAGGGAGACGAGAGCTTTAAGGATAAAGAGGAAAAAAGGAGAAGAAATACATTGAGAATGAGGAGAGAGGAAAAGAGAAGACAAGCAAAGGAGCAGGGTGAATAGTGAGATGGACTAAATTGAGTAGTAAGTGACAAAAAGGAGGTAGAAGATACAGTATATGGTACGTAAGCTGAAGTCACCAGGGAAGGTTTCCATCGATCGTGTCATTCAAGCTGCCTTGTCAGTAGAAAGAACTGGGCGTTGTTATTTTAGCTCCGTCCTGCCTAGCACGGCCTCACTCTGAAACAGCGGTGGAGGTGTCTGGCTCTGTGTGTGTTTGAGCGTCACCTGGCTTTGCCTTAACGGACCTATCGCTAAGCCACGGCCCCTTTGAAAACTCGGACAAACAAACAAACAACGCTTCACTGACAGTGACTGACTGACCGACCGTGACTGAATGACATTCAATGACTTACAATGGCGGGAGTTGGCAAACTTCTGAATTCTGATTTACCACAGCAAGTAATAGACATGTAATAGACAGTAATAGACATTTATTGTATGTAGACATACAACAGAAAGTAATTTTTCAATAAACATTAAACACAACATTTAGTAAAACATACCTTACAGTACATTATATAAAAGACAACTTTTAAAAAAATAAAGTAACTACATGGGAAGTACAATACGTTTGACGAAGGGGGTGGACGGTAGCATCAAACTGCGTTTAATAACATTTAGATCATCATTATCGTTATTGTTTCTATTTCTTTTTTTTATCAAGAATGCTGAAAAAACATGGTAACATTTCTCTCCACCGGTATTAATGTACTACCATGTACAAAACACATTTCAAGACACAAAATACATGTTCAAAATATTGAAATACAGTATATCAGATGTTTTTGCCACTACACCATAGTATCCGAACGTATCAAATTAAAAGTACTCCTCCTCACCTACAAGGCCCTCCATAGCCTGGCCCCCCCTTACCTGACTGACCTCCTTCTCCCCCACTGTCCCACCCTCAAAACTCAAAGGCTTCGGAGACCGTGCCTTTTCACGAGCTGCACCCCGCCTCTGGAACTCTCTCCCTCAACCACTCAGAGACTCACCCTCACTCTCCACTTTTAAATCCCACCTCAAAACCTACCTGTTCTCCCATGCATACAACCTCCCCTACCCCCTAACCATCTCCCCTAACCCTGCCACCCCCCCCCCCCCCTCCCCTGGACATGCATACAACCTCCCCTACCCCCTAACCATCTCCCCTAACCCTGCCACCCCCCTCCCCCCCTGGACATGCATACAACCTCCCCTACCCCCTAACCATCTCCCCTAACCCTGCCACCCCCCCCCCCCCCCCCCCCCTCCCCTGGACATGCATACAACCTCCCCTACCCCTAACCATCTCCCCTAACCCTGCCACCCCCCTCCCCCCCTGGACATGCATACAACCTCCCCTACCCCTAACCATCTCCCCTAACCCTGCCACCCCCCTCCCCCCCTGGACATGCATACAACCTCCCCTACCCCCTAACCATCTCCCCTAACCCTGCCACCCCCCCCCCCCCCCTCCCCTGGACATGCATACAACCTCCCCTACCCCTAACCATCTCCCCTAACCCTGCCACCCCCCTCCCCCTCCCCTGGACATGCATACAACCTCCCCTACCCCTAACCATCTCCCCTAACCCTGCCACCCCCCTCCCCCCCTGGACATGCATACAACCTCCCCTACCCCTAACCATCTCCCCTAACCCTGCCACCCCCCCACCCCCCCTGGACATGCATACAACCTCCCCTACCCCTAACCATCTCCCCTAACCCTGCCACCCCACTCCTCCTCCCCCTCCCCCCCTGGACATTGCTGTGTTAATTGTTCCCTGTGCCTGTTGGTTAACTCTGTGTTCTATGTGCTCATGTTATCTGTTGCTTGTTGTTTCTGTGTTTTCCGTTTTTCCCATATTGTCAGTGTCTTTGAGCCTCGGAAGAGCGCTATATAAATACAATTAATTATTATTATTATTATTACACCGACATTACAGGAGATATCCCTTCCCGTTAGAGATATGTCTCCTCTTCCTCTTCCTGTGGAAGTTCTCCTTCCTCTTCCTGTCCAGCCAGGTCAGACGGGCCTGGTCCACGCCCTCCTGGTTCTGGGTCAGCCGGGCCGGGTCCACACCCTCCTGGGTCTGCGTGGGGAAGGCCCGGTCAGGAAACACCTCCGCCAGCTGAGACAGGAAGAAGGCCCGCAGGCTGCGGCCCGCCTGGCCCACCTCAGAGTCTGGCTGGAGGACAGATGCATGATGGGACTTCATCAGTCATGTGACCTCATCAGTCATGGGACTGTCTACCTATCTATCTATCTATCTATCTATGTATCTATCTATCTATCTATCTATCTACCTATCTATCTATCTATTGATCTATCTATATATCTATCTATTGATCTATCTATCTATCTGTCTATCTATCTATATATCTATCTATCTATCTACATACTGTATCTATCTATCCATCTATCTATCTATCTATCTATATCTATCTATCTATCTATCTATCTATCCATCTATCTATCTATATATTGATCTATCTATCTATCTATCTATCTATCTATCTATCTGTCTATCTATCTGTTTATCCATCTATCTATGTATCTACATATCTATCTATCTATCCATCTATCTATCTATCTATCTATCTATCAATATACATATATATACAGTACCAGTCAATAGTTTGGACACACTTTCTAATTGAATTGAAAGGGAAAGTGTGTCCAAAGTAGCTTATGATGACTGATGTATAGATGGTACCCTAACCCTAACCCTTACTTTAGACACATGTACTTGTTGTAAGTCGCTTTAGAAAAAAGTTCTGCACGTAACATCACTTATCGTGAACATGTCAATACAATATTTACTTATAGCGTGTGGAGCTCAAGTTAGTTCTATTATTGACATTTCATCAAACGTTCTTTATTGCCACACACAGGCCCTCAACAGTGGTATTACACATCAAGCTCCGGACCTGGGGTGACGGGGCCTTTTCAGCCGCAGCCCCGTCCCTCTGGAACGCTCTCCCCAACCACATCAGACAGGCCAACACCCTGCCAACATTTAAACAGGCCCTCATAACCCACCTCTTCAAGCTCGCCTTCACCAGTTAACCCTCTCCCCCTCCCCTTCCCATGTGTCCCCAGCACTACCTTAATTAGGCCCCTATACTTTCTTTTATGTTTCTTTTTATTATTACTACTCGACCTTTTCAGTTTGTAAAGCGTCTTTGAGTGTCTAGAAAAGCGCTATATAAGTCTAATGTATTATTATTATTATTATTAAATAAATAAATAAATACATAAATAATCAATTGTTTACACCAATAGTGGGCTCATTGGAATCTGACTCACGTAATTGAAAGTCGCGCAGTTCCTGAACATGAGCATGACGTCATCAACAAACTGCTCAGCTGTGAAGTAGTGGAGGGTGTTCCTCTTGTTCAGCTTCCTCCTGATCCCTGATAGGTCGGTCGGCCTCTTAATGATCTGGTAGTAGTTACGAGCCTGGGGTCCAACCAAAGAGACGTCATCAACATATCCAGTTGTATCATGTCTTGTCATACTGTTTCACATCATTGTATCACATCGTTAGTCTCGTAGCATAATTGCCTAAGTCATGCTTCACTTGTGGTCAGCCGAGCCATCTTTGTATGTAGTGTCAAACATGCCAAATGTCAAAGAGATGACTTGGGCAGATAGTGATTTTGGAATGTAACAAGCATTCTGATAGGCTGATGGCATCATAGGCACATGCACAATGCACAGTGAATCAGCAGTGTTGGGAGAGTAGAGTAAAGGCCAATGCACACAGCGTGCGATTTTGTTGCACGACAACATTCGATTCTCAATTCACACCACCGAAGTGTGTGGGTGTGAATGGAGAATCGGATGTTGTCGTGCGACAAAATCGCATCGCACGCCGCGTGCATTGTCTCATTCAAAACAATGGAATCGAATTCGCGGTGCGACAAAATCGCACGCCGTGTGCATTGGGCTTTAGGCAGATATCTCAATTTGGCCAAAATATGACTTGGGCAATTAGGGTTAGGCCACATTAATAAAAGCGTTATGGAATGAGAAGCCGTTCTCATTCCATAACGCTTTTCTACAATGGTTACCACATTAATCTATCAATATTTCACAAAAGAAAGACAAGACAAACTGTTAATTAATGTTTGTCTAACCACCCCGCTAGCTGTGCCGATATCACGATATCCCACAGCTCCTCTACCAGGATATACCACGGCTCCTCGTTCCACAACGCTTAACTAGACCCTCACCAGTGTGCTCACGGGCTCCTGGAAGGGAGCGCTGAGGATGTTACAGGACAACAGCAGGGTCAGCTTCTCACACCGCTGACCCAGGAGAAACACAGAGTTAAAACACAGAGTTAAAACCCATTGAGCCACACTACCGCCCTCTAGGACATAACATGACCCAGGAGAAACACAGAGTTAAAACACTAACAGAGTCACACTATCGCCCTCTAGCTCAGGATATAACATTGAGTCAAACTCAAAACACCCATTATTGTAAGTAAGTAAGTAAGTAAGTAAGAAAGTAAAGCTTTATTTATACAGCACCTTTCATACAAGAAATGCAGCTCAACGTGCTTTACAACAGGGATAAAAAAAAGTGAATATAAAAACATATACAAGCATAACATGAATATAAAAGCAGGGGAAGTAGAACGGTAAAGGTAAAGATAAGAAATACAATATAAAAAAAGAGAAACAATGTAAGAAATAAAACAATAAAACATTTAATAACACGGTCTTAATCCCCCCACACACATGACGTTCTATCCCCTAAACCGAAAATGTAGGTTCCACTGCCTTAATGAAATGCTTAAGGACTTACCACAGAGTCCCTTGCCTTGACAATATTTAACCCAATCCCTGGTTCTACGGTAGAATGGCTTCATACATAAAGCAGGGTTCCCGCGCTGGTCTTAAAAAGCCTTAAAGTCTAAAATCCAGCAGTCCAATTTATAAGGCCTAAAAAGGTCTCACATTTCAGTTATTCGTTCTTAAAAATGAGGTGCTATTTACGCGGCAATTAATCAAGCTGGAACCAAAAAAATGCCAATTCGCTTCCTTTTTTGTCTGTATGGCAGTGAAATCCCTAATTTCATCACCTCAAGGATGACAAAAAGCTACCATATGGTGTCACGAATAGGTCTAAAATTCTACCCAAAGAGGTCTTTAAAAAGGTCTAAAAAGGTATTAAATTGGACTTGTTGAACCTTGTAGGAACCCTGGTAAAGACCTACCCTCTGCTCCAGCCTGGAGAGTGTGTAGGGGGTCCCTGCCCCCCAGTGGTCTGTGGCAGAGCTCTCACAGTGGAACTCTGTCTCTGGCTCCAGGTCGCTCCTGCACAGCGTACACACCCAGTCATCCCTGAGGCGCAGAGGGACAGGGTCAGGTCAGGGTCAGGTCAGGGTCAGGCCTGGGTCAGGTCAGGGTCAGGTCAGGGTCAGGTCAGGGTCAGGTCAGGGTCAGGTCTGGGTCAGGTCAGGGTCAGGTCTGGGTCAGGTCATCCACACATCCTGGATGTCAGCCACACGTTTAACTGCCAATATGGCTAATCATTTGCGCACACAGCACTGCGAAGATAGTTGATTACTTTTTATAATATCGTTAGCCTCGGCCTAGGCAATTATGCTATGAGGCTAACGACATGTATAATCTATAGTATATATAAACACAAAGCATAGTCGTACAAATCCATAGTCGGATTTGTGAGAATGTGGGTATAATTAAAGGTCTAAAAACAACAGCATATGGGGGAGGGAGGTATTACTTACAACGGGAAGCTTATCAGAGGCGGTATGTGACACGGCAGGTGGAAGACCTTCGGGCAGCGATCGCAGCAAAGGAGGTCGCCTCCGTTCAAACACACGGCGCAGAAGTCCTCGCTCTCTGTCCCCGCCGCCTTCTCTTCTCTCTGCGGGGGGGGTTCCTCCACCACAGACCCCCCACAGAGGAGGGGTGTACACTCCCCCCGTTCCCCCCCACTGGCCTCCTCACAGACGGACACCAAATCCAATTCGGATCTTTTCGATTTGGACTCTGATGATTCCGCATCGGGATCCAACTCCAGCACCATATCCTGTTCTACATCTTCTGGCTCCGGGTCCAGTGAATCGTTTGACTCATATTTCAAATCCAGAAGACGACTTGGGTGGTTCCACTCAGATTCAGATTGTAGGCCTGTGTCTGGTTCTGGTTCTGAGAATTCGGATTCTGAATCGGAGTCTAGTACTAGTATTATCTCTGGGTCTGGTTCTGCTGGTCTCATGGGTGATGGCAGCAGTACCGGTCTATCCTGAGGGCAGGTTTCAGTCCAGGAATATTCGTTTGGATCTTCTGACCCCAGCCAAGATGAGGAGAACCCCCCTGGTTCTGGTCCAGATGACTCTCCTAGGCTCTCCCCACACTGCTCCACGCCCTGGTCGGACTCTCTCTTCAGACAGGGGGGAAAACAGTAAGTAAGTCAAATGTATTTGTATAGCACCTATCCCAGACCAGGGGTCACAAAGTGCTTTACATATAGAGAAACATAATAATGGAGCGAAAGTCTTGGCAGGTTAAAATAGGCAAACAAGTGAAAATAAGAAACAGGTCTGTCTATACAACACAGTCTTTAGCTGTTTTTTTAAAAGCCTCGACCGAGCCAGCTGATCTAAGATCCCAGGGCAGAGCATTCCAGAGCCTGGGAGCCACGGTGTGGAATGCTCCATCACCCTGGGTCTTCAGTCTGGCACGGGGGACAACCAACACACCCTGGTCAGAGGACCTGAGAGAGCTACTGAGAGACAGGGGAGAAACAGGAGAAGAAAGATTACACAAAAGAGAGAACTGTGGTGGTGGTAGTGGGGGTAGTGGTGGTCTAGTGGATAGTGAGTTGGACTTGTGATCGGAAGGTTGTGAGTTCAAATCCCGCCTGAAGCCACACCACTACTAGTGTGCCCTTGAGTAAGGCACTTAGCCCTCAGTTACTCCAGGGGGAATGTCCCTGTAATTCCTAATTGTAAGTCGGTTTGGATTAAAAGCGTCTGCTAAATGGCAAAAATTAATTAATTAATTAACTGTCAACCTCCTGACCTATTTGGATTTCAGATGGCAGCTCACTAAGGGCCTGCTCCTAACCAGAGAAATGCCTACCACTGCCACCCTGCTGCTACCAACCCATAGATGCTTTGAATCACTCCATTATTGGGTATTGAGTATTGGGTGGACACACTAAAGAGCTAAACAGGAAGTGGGGGGGGGGGGCTGGTGCCATACCAGTTCAGGAAGCTCCTCTGGGGTCACGACCTCTCGTGGAGAGACGGCCCCAGCATCCTCAGTCTGCTGTTCAGTTGGTGGTTGTCGACATGGCAACCGTACCAACGACACCACTGGCTGTGACGCCGTCAGGGATATGGACTGGTTGTGGTCCAGTCGGACCCTGAGACGCTCCAGGCGCACCACAGCGATGCAGGAACTTCCCAGAATACTCTGGGCCTCTGGGTGCATCCTGTGGAAACATATAAAAACTGATCTGGCCACATGTTGAGGTGTCCTTGGGCAAGACGCTGAACCCCAAATTGCTCCCAGTTAGCGGGCCGGCCGGCGCCTTGCATGGTAGCTTGCCGCCATTGGTGTGTGAATGGGTGAATGAGAGGTCGTTGTAAAGCGCTTTGGAATAAGGCGCTAGATAAGTCAGTCCATTTTATATTTAACCTGTATTCTGCCTAGTTACCTAATAATCCATGATAATATTGAACTTCTACACTGTTTTCACTAGTCTTTTGCGATGTAGAATCAAGCCTTACCTTCGTGTATGGACTGCAAAAATAAGACTCGTCATTGTGCAGTGAAAGTATTTTTTTAAATGGTAAATGGTAAATGGACTGACTTATATAGCGCCTTTATCCAAAGCGCTTTACAACGACCTCTCATTCACCCATTCACACACACATTCACACACCAATGGCGGCAAGCTACCATGCAAGGCGCCGGCCGGCCCACTCACTGGGAGCAATTTGGGGTTCAGTGTCTTGCCCAAGGACACTTCGACATGTGGCCAGCCGGGGCTCGAACCGCCGATCTGCCAACCTTGTGATCATTAGACAGCGGCTCTACCTCCTGAGACACAGCCGCTAATCAGCCTCTAATCAGTGAGTCGTGGTGGTTAGGCTCACCTGATCCCTTTCGTTGAAGCTGCAACGGTTTTGTCTTCGCCGTCAGGCTCTGATCTGATCTGATCATGGACGTGTCCTGAGGAGAGAGGAGGGGAAACTCAGAGGAGTGGCGACTTTGGAGAACCGCCGTGTCTAAGACCAAGTAATTTGGTTGGACAATGAGTCCATGAGTGCCGATATACAGTATAACAGCACTGGGACTTTTAACTATATGTATCACTCCGCCGCACAGGTGTTCTATTAAATGACTGTTAAATCAAAGTAGCTAGCCTGCGGATGTTTGTGTTCAGGTTACTAGGCAACAGTACAGTTGAAGTTCAGTTGCAGAACAATTTTTTGTTGGCGGAGCCAAAATAAATGATTAAATAAACAAACAAATCATAATCTGTTGTCGCTTATGATTGTTAACTAATAAATGGCGCTGTAGAACTGTTGTATAAAAGCAATAAAAGCAATATCACACGAGAGGGAGTGCTGTTATACTGAATATCAGCACGGCTATGATTGTCTTCGGTACTCGGCCTGTGGCCTCGTACCTACGACCGAATCACAGCCGTGCTGATATTCAGTATAACAGCACTCCCTCTCGTGTGATATTGCTTAATTATGATGGCCACGGTACGGTACACTACCATGAGAGCTCCGCGGCTTGTGTTCTGTCCCACAGACAGACAAGGTGGTGAGGAGCGGGGCAGGATGCGTTGGCTGGGAGGATGATGAAGCGGCCATTTTGGCACTGCCTAGCCGTGCGCAGTTGGGATATATTTCCATCCCAGAGGACTGAGCACTGCTGGGCTACATGGAGGCAAAGAAGGATCAGTGACAGACTAGTACATTATGTTTTATCAGAGAAACTCTCAACTGACGCAACAACTTTCAACCCATTCCGTTCAGTTTCAAGACTTGAAGAGCGCCGTTATACGAAGTCAAAAAACATTAATCATTGTTTTCTCTACCACCACTGGCCTTCACCCTTCACTCTTTCTGCCTCTCACTTGATATCTTCAAGCTCCCCTTCACCAGTTAACCCTCTCCCCGTCCCCTTCACCAGTTAACCCTCTCCCCGTCCCCTTCACCAGTTAACCCTCTCCCCCTCCCCTTCACCAGTTAACCCTCTCCCCCTCCCCTTCACCAGTTAACCCTCTCCCCGTCCCCTTCACCAGTTAACCCTCTCCCCCTCCCCTTCACCAGTTAACCCTCTCCCCCTCCCCTTCACCAGTTAACCCTCTCCCCCTCCCCTTCACCAGTTAACCTTCTCCCCCTCCCCTTCACCAGTTAACCTTCTCCCCCTCCCCTTCACCAGTTAACCCTCTCCCCCTCCCCTTCACCAGTTAACCCTCTCCCCCTCCCCTTCACCAGTTAACCCTCTCCCCGTCCCCTTCACCAGTTAACCTTCTCCCCCTCCCCTTCACCAGTTAACCCTCTCCCCCTCCCCTTCACCAGTTAACCTTCTCCCCCTCCCCTTCACCAGTTAACCTTCTCCCCCTCCCCTTCACCAGTTAACCCTCTCCCCCTCCCCTTCACCAGTTAACCTTCTCCCCCTCCCCTTCACCAGTTAACCTTCTCCCCCTCCCCTTCACCAGTTAACCCTCTCCCCCTCCCCTTCACCAGTTAACCCTCTCCCCCTCCCCTTCCCATGTGTCCCCAGCACTACCTTGTTATGTCTTTTTATTATTACTACTCAATCTTTTCAGTTTGTAAAGCGTCTTTGAGTGTCTAGAAAAGTGCTATATAAGTCTAATGTATTATTATTATTATTATTATATCTCTCCCCATCTTCCTCTCTGCTTCTTCTTCTTCTTCCTCTTCTTCTTAACCCATTTTTTCTCCATCTATGTTGATACCCTCTCTTCATCTTTGTTGCTACAGTTAGGTTACCTGCTCTGCTGTGAAGCGCCGGTCCTGTGCTGTGGTGGTTGGCAGGTCTGGGCCAGGGCTGCGGTCCTGTGCTTTGCTGGTTGCCAGGTCTGGGCCGGGGGTCCCAGGGGGGGGTTGGGTCTCCAGGGTCGGCAGTGCTGCCCGGTTGGGCCCAGAGCGCTGGGACCCCCACAGCAATAAAGTTGCCCGTCTTCGGGGCGTGTTACCATAGCGCCTGCCGGCTGCTGCTGCCATAATGGGTGGACTGGATCTCTGGGAGTAGACCTCTGGGGGTATAGGGACATAGAAACAGCTCCCCTACTAAGAGCCCCTGGAGTCGTTGAGCCGCAGGCCAACTAAAAACAGAAAACAACACTCCTGCAGTAGGAAACGGCTGTCCTGTCCAAACGGTAAAGCGAAAAAATCTATGAGACATGCCCCTGAATAACTGAATGCACTGAACATATACTGACATAACCACCAGGTGTTAGTTGTGCATTGTTAGGCTACTTGACTTGAGATTAAACGGCGCTCATGATATCTATTTTTTTTTTAAAGGCACTGTGATTATGACAGTATTCACAGATATAAGCAGAAATGGAACTCTCTCCCCACAGCGATCCGCAACACCCCCCTACCCTGGACACCTTGAAATCAGCCCTCAAAACCCACCTGTTCTCTAAGGCCTTTGGCCTCTAGTCTAGTTTTGTCACTCTCGTTGTCTTTGTTTCTTTGCTTTGTTTGTCTGTTCTGTCTGTCTATGAAATCTGTTAAGCGTCCTTGGGTCTGAGAAAGGCTCAATCTAAGATATTATTATTATTATTATTATTATTATTAAACAATATTGATTGCGCCATAATGTGCTGTAAACATGAATGAATTAATCTGACAAATACAAGCCTTGCCCACTTACCTGTCTTAGATCCCAATGACACAATAAAAAAAAAAACGTCTGAGAAGTCAATGCAGATGTGACTGCAGGTGGAGGCTGGGAGAAAGAGATAATGGAAACAGTGCCGGAGCTTTTCATAGAGAAGAAGATGGGATAGAGGTGTGAGGAAAGGAAGGACACCTATAGACAGTAGATGGAAGAGGAGTGTGTATTGTTGTGGCTCTTCCTGATTGGCTGATTGAACAGCACTGAAATTGTCCCCCCTCTAGGACCTCCCCTGACGTCTCATTAGTACCTGGTTATGTCAAAGTAACTCTCGATGTGCACTCAAGTGTTCCACATACCCCATAGATCCCCAATACAACTGTTACAAAAGAATAAGGATACTCTAATCACAATTAAAAGAGCAATGCCATTCAATTCAATTCGATTCAACGTTATTGGCCATGTGCAGTGCACTAGGAACATGACTTGGTATTCTCCATGCTGAACAAGCTACAGTACATACAGCAACAAGACGACAACACAACAATACTGAAGACACACAGTATATACAGTACCCATACGAGTGAATAAATATACTGTACAACGTAGTGCAAGAACATGTAAAGTGCAAGGTGCAGCGATCAGGAGTTATTGAGGAGGGCTGTGGCTTTGGGGAAGAAACTGTTCAAGTGGCGTGATGTTTTTGATGTTTATTATTATTATTATTATTATTATTATTATTATTATTATTACTCTCTTTATCAGACCTCTATGATCTTGTTTCTTCTTCTCCTGCAATTCCTCTCCCTCTCCGCTTGGTGTCGCTGTGGTCTCCGCTTGGTGACCACAAAATCTCGCACAAAACCGGGAGATCTCCAACTCTCGCTCCTCTTTTCGCGTCCCTCCAAGATGGTAGGTAACTGCTCATGTCTCACTCTGCACATTGACATCGGTGTAAATCTAGATCCATCCTATGTGTTACAAGTACAACATGTTAGATTTGTTCACAGCATCTGATACACCACGGCTTACATACCGAACTCTTGTCGTTATTTTGCCAAAACAACTCCGGTAGATAGAAGTTGTAGGGAGACCTGGGCCAGACAGTCTCCCTGATCTGGACCACAAGGCCCCGGCTAAGCCCAGCCACGTTTATTATACTAACTAATTTACTACATTGACTATCTCGGGTATCTGCTTATATACACATGCATCTATGCGTTGTAATGTACATGTCTGTTGTATTGCAGTGTGTCGTATTTGGTAGGGTTAGGGGTGGTGGTAGTGTTGTGCTAATCGGATAGCTTAGCTTCGACTACCCCAGTGATCAGGCATGGTTCTGCCAGCTACCCCAGTGATCAGGCATGGTTCTGCCCAGTGATCAGGCATGGTTCTGCCAGCTACCCCAGTGATCAGGCATGGTTCTGCCCAGTGATCAGGCATGGTTCTGCCAGCCATCCCAGTGATCAGGCATGGTTCTGCCCAGTGATCAGGCATGGTTCTGCCAGCTACACCAATCAATCAATGGTCAACTACAGACTTGTCTAACTGGAGCTGGAACATGTTCATCTCCTCCACAGCCAACCAAGAAGACCAAGACCAGGAAGCTCCGAGGGCACGTCAGCCACGGACACGGTCGTATCGGTGAGTTGGGAGCATCAACGACTTAACCGGCCAGTCAACATCATTGATACTGGAGGGGGGTGTATGTAATGTGGAAGAAACTGGCCGTGTGACACGAACCCTTTTTCCTTCCCGCAGGAAAGCACAGGAAGCACCCTGGAGGTCGTGGTAATGCTGGTGGTATGCATCACCACAGAATCAACTTCGACAAATAGTGAGTAGAAACATGAATTACAGTTTACCCCCCCCCCCTTTGGAGAGAGATCTGGCCATGTTGATGGTGCTGTTTTAGGGGACTAGAGTAAAGCTGTCAGTTATGACACGTGTGTTTTCTTAGAGACTCAGAGTCTCATCTTGACATGCACCGTTGTCTTGGTGTGCTAGAGTTCTCTTAAAGTGAAGACTGGTCCTAATTCACCGACTGGCTCTCTCATGGGTCAGTCACCCACATGGGCAGTCACAATGTGGAGCTGGTTTCCCACCTGGCAAAACATGTTTAAGGTTCTGTAAAATGTCCAGAGTAAGGTGTGTGTATGTTACGGTACATGTGGGGAAACTAGGGTTAGCGTTAGGGGTAGGTGCTATGGTTAGGGTTAGGGTTAGACATGCCAGCATGTACCAAGTCGACGTTTTATGCTGCCAGGTCCCTGGAAATGTCAACATGAACCGTTTTCCCACATCTACCGTAACACACATATATATATATATTGTGTGTAGTGGTGGTCTAGTGCAGTGTTTCTCAACCCTCTCCTCGGGGCGCCCCAGCCGCTCCACATATTTGATCTGTTCCACCACCAGCACACCTGATTCAACTAATCAAGTCCAAATCATAATTGCTTTGGACTTGATTAGTTGAATCAGGTGTGCTGGTGGTGGAACAGATCAAATATGTGGAGCGGCTGGGGCGCCCCGAGGAGAGGGTTGAGAAACACTGGTCTAGTGGATAGTGAGTTGGACTTGGGATCGGAAGGTTGTGAGTTCAAATCCCGCCTGAAGCCACACCACTACTAGTGTGCCCTTGGGTAAGGCACTTAGCCCTCAGTTACTCCAGGGGGAATGTCCCTGTAATTCGTAATTGTAAGTCGCTTTGGATAAAAGTGTCTGCTAAATGGCAAAATTATTAATTATTATATATATATATATGGTACAGGTTGTTGCTGTTACATGACGTAATATTTGAAGTTGCTGGAAGATGATTGGGGTGGGGTCCAGGTAGCTCGAACCTGCTCAAACACTTTCCACAGCAGTGTGACCAGCGCTGAGAAACACAGCGGTCTGCCACAATAACACTGTCAGTGTTGAACGGATGCTGCTGGGGTTAGGGAAGTGTTTCAAAGATCTAGATGGAAGTGATGACCCCTGACAGTCAGCCCCTCAGTCGATCAGAGCTTCCCAATGAGGTCCAACAGTCTGGGTCCCTAACAGACGATGAATGGCTGAAGAACAGCTCACCTGTGGAAAGCTGGCAGACATTTCATAGCCGGTACTTTTAGACTAAAGAGCAGAACAAATGGATAATGGTGAATGTCAGTTGTAAGATTTAAGCTCATGATGAGAGGTGGCGGGAGTTTGGGCTGTGGTACCAATCTCATGTGGCCAGACGTCCCTTTCAAGCACTGTAGTTTTGTTATGTGATGTTTCTATGTCCTGTAGTTCGGATTTAAACTCAATGTTTAACACCTGAGGCCGTTATTTCCCCCATTGGATTTAGCTACCGAGCTAATTCAGGGAGAGTCAATGACTGTCCATTGTACCTTTTTAAATAAACGAATGAATAAAGTAGGCTTCTCAGAGGCTGACCAACCCTGTATCTGTGCTTGGTACAAGGTTCCTGTGCTAGTCTTAAAAAGCCTTGGTCTAAAACCCAGCAAGCGAAACCGTAAGGCCTAAAAAGGCCCTGAATTTCAGTTATTCAGTCTAAAGATTAGGTGCTGGGTCTTAAAAATTACATCCTGCAAGGAAATCAGTCCGACCACATCTATTTACGCGGAAATTAATCAAGCTGGAACCCCCCAAAAAATCCCTCATTTCATCACCTCAAGGCTGACAAAAAAGCTGACAAAAAAGCTATCATATGGTGTTGCGAAAAGGTCTAAAAGTCTATTCAAATAGGTCTAAAAGGGGTCTTAAATTCGACTTGTAGGAATTCTGTTGGTATGTTGTGTAACCGTTTGGCCTCCTCTCTGTGCCTCCCCAGTCACCCGGGGTACTTCGGTAAGGTCGGTATGAGACACTACCATCTGAAGAGGAACACCCACCACTGCCCCACCATCAACCTGGACAAGCTGTGGACGCTGGTCAGCGAGCAGACCCGGCTCAACTACGGCAAGAAGCCAGACGGCCCCGCCCCCATCATCGACGCAGTGCGCTCTGTAAGTACCAGACCCAGAGACAGGGTCTTAAAAAGGTCTTTGAAAGTCAAAAAATCCAGCAATCTGGCCCACAAGGCCTAAAAAAAGGTCTCAAATATCAGTTATTCTGTCTAAAAATGAGGTGCTAGGTATAAAAAATTAGATTAGCTTATCCTGCAAGGAAATCAGTCCGACCACATCTATTTACGTGGAAATTAGCCAAGATGGAACCGAAAAATGCCAATTCGCTTCCTTTTTTGTCTGTATGGCAGTGAAATCCCTCATTTCATCACCTCGAGGCTGACTAAAGCTATCATATGGTGTCGCGAATAGGTCTAAAATTCTATTCAAAGAGGTCTAAAAAGGTCTTAGATTTGACTTGTTTAGTTGTGTAAGGTTTATTGTGGATCCCCTTTAGTCTACACCGAGGTGAGACTACTCTTCCTGGGGTCCAAACACATAACCAATGCAAATAGAAAAACATTGTTCCTTGTTGAAACTTGTAGGAACCCTGTAGATAGCGCTTTTCTAGACACTCAAAGACGCTTTACAAACTGAAAAGATAGAGTAGTAATAATAAAAAGAAACAAAAAAATAAATAAAAGAAAGTATAGGGGTCTAATTAGTTTTTAGATTACTAAATCTAAGTCTAGGTGTCTTTGTAGGACAATCTACTCTGTATACGGCAATGACACCTAGATTTCGGGCGGAGAAGCGGCGAACAAGCACGCCAGCGTCCTCTCTCTAATCCTCTCCACTCAAGAAGTAGTGGAGTTATTGGGGGGGGGGTGCTCAGCTTTGTGTTAGAGACTCAGAGTCTCATCTTGACAAACACCGTTGTCTTGGTGTGCTAGAGTTCTCTTAGAGTAAAGACCGGTCCTATTCACCGACTGGCCCACGTATAGGCCAGCCGGCCACCTGACCCGTCACAACATCTGGGAGAAGAACAAAGCAGGGCTTGCACGGGTCCTTATGACCCTGACCCCTAACCTGGCTCCCACGGGTCCTTATGACCCTGACCCCTAACCTGGGTTCCCACGGGTCCTTATGACCCTGACCCCTAACCTGGCTCCCACGGGTCCTTATGACCCTGACCCCTAACCTGGCTCCCACGGGTCCTTATGACCCTGACCCCTAACCTGGGCTCCCACGGGTCCTTATGACCCTAACCTGGGCTCCCACGGGTCCTTATGACCCTGACCCCTAACCTGGGCTCCCACGGGTCCTTATGACCCTAACCTGGGTTCCCACGGGTCCTTATGACCCTGACCCCTAACCTGGGTTCCCACGGGTCCTTATGACCCTGACCCCTAACCTGGCTCCCACGGGTCCTTATGACCCTGACCCCTAACCTGGCTCCCACGGGTCCTTATGACCCTGACCCCTAACCTGGGCTCCCACGGGTCCTTATGACCCTGACCCCTAACCTGGGCTCCCACGGGTCCTTATGACCCTGACCCTAACCTGGCTCCCACGGGTCCTTATGACCCTGACCCCTAACCTGGCTCCCACGGGTCCTTATGACCCTGACCCCTAACCTGGGTTCCCACGGGTCCTTGACATCCTTGAAAGTTTGTGGGGTGGGGGGGGGGAGAATCAAGGCCTTAAAAGTTTTTGAAAATAGACATGGGTCATTGAAAGTGCTTGAATTCCCCCCTCTCTCTCTACAAAAAAAATATATATATTCAAAAATGTTTTACTTACCTCGTCAACTAGTTACAGGGATTAAAGTTCTCCGTCGCTACGACGGATTTCCGTCAATTTATTCCAAGTTGCGACGGATTTATTCCAAGTTGTGACGGATTTTACCTGGTGTAATATGATTTGTAGAGGCATACAATCTATTTTGATGTTGGTATTAGTAGGGGTGTAACGATACATCGATTCATTGACTAACGATCTGATTACATCAACGCAATGTAAAAATATCGATCTATATCGTCATCTTATACGCGCAGAGAGAGAGAGAATGTTTTTCATTTTTGATGAGAGACAGTAAGTCTATCCCTTTTAATATATATTTTGGAACATCTCTCTGAACCAGGGACGTTAACATACTCGCGTTCGCAATGTGTGACTCGCATTCACCGTGTGTGACTGTCTGTCTACTGGCTCGGCTCCACTTCTCGGCTCCTCCTCCTCTCGCGTTCGGCAATCTCCGGTAATCTTCGGAAATGTTCGGCTTGTGTGAGTGCGTCTAATGAGAGTGCGTCTAACGGGAGTCTAATGGGCGAATACATTGACCGTTTTGGACACCAAAGATATTTTTTAACATCTACTCTTCGAGGCGAATCCAGTCAGACCATTATCAGACCTGCTGGACGTGTGTGACACGTGTGTGGACGTGTGTGTGTGTGTGCGTGTGTGACTGGATGTCTCTCTGAACGTGTGTGTGTGTGTGTGTGTGTGTGTGTGTGTTAATGAGCTGTATGTTAATTACCACTTATTACAATTGATAATTGTGTTAGATTGGCATATGATATCGCGTCATATCGATCTTGAATCGAATCGAAATCGTATCGTGACTGACATTGTGAAATCGTCAAACATTGTATCGTCATACAAACAAATCGATATACGGTAATATCGTATCGTGATGAAGCTGGTGATTTACACCCCTAGGTATTAGGTATATAAATGATATATAATAGCCTATATAGCCTACATATAGGCCTTTATTGGCTACAACTATGCGACAGTAACAGAGCGGGGTGCACTGACGCTGAACCCCTCATAGTGATAAGTAGGTGGACATGGCGCGTGGTGCTGAAATAGCCGACATGCGGTGTGTGGTTTGAAAAAAGTAACGCCAGCTCAGTAAATCATTCAAACTTAATGTTTACTTATAGGCTATGTGAATGTGACTGCACCACACATCACATGTGAACAGTAACAAAGCAAATGCAGTTTAATTTTATGAAAAACATTAACAAAATCGGCGCAAAAAAAAAAAAAAAAGCTGAATCCGCTTAGCCTATATGCTCCTGAAACGACAGAGCAAACACGCTACATTACTAGGGATAATAATTACTAATAATTACAATGAGCCAATAGAAAAAATAATATTAGGCTATTTAAATCTCACTTAACGAGAAAACTGGCATCTCCCATCGGTCACTATTTGTTGGCTATCTGGTGATATGGACGTCTTTGAGTGTCTAGAAAAGCGCTATAAATCTAATGTATTATTATGATTTATTATTATTATGGACGTCACTTTAATCCGGCAGTTCTCAAGATTTTTATGCACCAATCGATTCCTCTAGTGCGTCTTTATCACATTCATTGACGAAAAGGACGACTCGCATGTATAGAAAGGGAACATTGTGAGCACGTAAAATGTGAGTCTCACAACGGCTTTGCATTGATGAAACCAGGTAGGATGAACGCATAGTTCGCTGTCCATTCCTCTTTAAATGCCCTGTTTTCACCGTCAACTTTCCTCTTTAGACCTTTGGAGAGTGACATTATGTTTCTCTTGCTAGCTAGAAGGTTAAATGTTTAGCTAACTTCACCCGGCACGCAAACAACCAATCCAATAATAGTGTGACCTTGTAAGTCTGGGAGGAGGGGGAATAATTATCAGAATAAAACTTTGTTAAATAATTATTTGAATACGTTAGGCTGCGCTACATCGTCAGTCCACACATTTATTATTCAAAACTATGGAAAAGGGTGAAACTACGTTTCAACGTTGTTGAGAATCACAACACAAACTCGCTAGTCAAGCCAAAATACTGCAGCGAAATGGATTGGACTGCTACCTAGTTAACTAGAACACTACTTTACATTGTTACCTAGTTAACTAGAAGACTACTTTACATTGTTAGCAGGCTCACAAAACAAGCCGTGTTAGTTGACTAGCGATGTGTCGTTGATTTTCGACAACGCGGAAATGTATTCACATTTTTCGAAAGAAAAGTCAAAGCATTAGAACGTAGAACGGAAAATCGCACGCGCGCTTTGCGCACGGAAAGCCACCGGCCCCGATTTGGCCAGATCTTTTTCAGTCAGGAGATTTTTTTTTGCTTTAATCCCTGACTAGTTAATAAGTCGGTAACTTTACACATATTTCACAATATATTGTTTTGCTGTGCTGTGGGAAGAGAAGGCAAGAGACCATCTAGTGTTCACACATTCAAGCCTCTCTTTTTAATTGTTGTCTGTGAGCGGATAGTTCCTATTATATCAATTCTCATCTCGATCTGTCTCAAACTATGCCGTGTTGGCTCCTTGAATTTGAGGGAATTGAGTCTTGAAAGGTGCTTGAATGTGATGTTTCAGAAGGTGTGGGAACCCTGCAAACATGATATCCTCGGCTCAGTTTCCACCTTGTTCAGAAGGAGTGACAGAAGGGTAAAGACCTGTAACACTCCCAGCCAATCAATCCGGTTGTTCAGTCTGACGTCAAACGTGACGTTTTGCAATTTCCGGGTCCACACCAGAAATTCTCCGCACCAGAATACCAGTGTACTACAGCGGTAGAATGACAGTTTAATCGTTTTTTAGACTCTGATCTATTCATACATCAAGGGACACAGCACTTTCCTGTTTTCCCCATATTGTCAGGGTATTTGAGCCTCGGAAAAGCGCTATATAATTATAATTATTGCGGCATTTCGAAGACAGCGCCTCAGCCAACTTTGGACCTGGAAACACGTCACGACTTAACAACCGGATAGGCAGATCAAACAATCTTTACTGGTCCCCATGTGAAAAATGGGATGTTGGTTGCATCAGCCCAACAGTAGATTGTGTTGTGGCTGTGACTTGGCTGGATGTATGAGATTGTTGGATGTCGGTGCGTGTACTCAGTTGTGTCGTCTCTCCACAGGGCTACTTCAAGGTGCTGGGCAAAGGCAAGCTGCCCAAGCAGCCGGTGATCGTCAAGGCCAAGTTCTTCAGCCGACGGGCCGAGGAGAAGATCAAAGCCGTGGGTGGCGCGTGCGTGCTGATGGCATGAGCACCGTCCGTGTGTTTTGCAAGAATAAACTGTGTAAATGGACTTGACTTTGTCGTTTGTGGTTTGTTGAATGCAACTAGATCCTTGGGATATAACGGCTGTACGAGTCGTTCTGCCATCACAGACACAGGATGTGTTACAGGGTATCTGCGGCGTCTTGAAAAGTATTCAAAGTTGATGAATCAATTTTAGGAAAATCAAGACCCTTAAGTATTAAAAAGTCATAGCACGATTTTATGAGGTCTTGAATTTTGTTGATATTTTTCAGAATTAGACTGTCCAAAGAGTTTGAGTCCTAAAAACTTTTAGTAAAAGTCCGTGAATTTATTCGTTTTATTTTAAAAAAAAATAAGATGAACCGGGAATTCTGTTGTATGACAGTAGTCTAGTCTATTGCAAACTAAAACTGTTACCCTAAGTTAAAGGTGTCACTGATGTAAATGGTTACAGCTTGAAGTGGCAGTGAGGTCTGGAAAAATATTGAGAAGGTCTTAAATAAAGTCTTAAAAAAGGTATTGAAATTAACCTCAAGATTCCTGTATATACCCTGTGTTAGATTCAGGCCTGTGTCATCAGATCAAACTGTTGAGGCGTGTGGTTGGTTGGGCCTTCGACAGTGCAGCTGCCAGAGGGCAATTGTGAGGAAAGCAAGCATGCATGCAATGGACCTATCGCTAAGCCACGCCCCCTTTGAAAACTAACAAACAACGCTTCACTGACAGTGACTGACCGACCGTGACTGAATGACATTCAATGACTTACAATGGCGGGAGTTGGCACATTTCTGTTTTCTGATTTACCACAGCAAGTAATAGACATGTTTTTTTTAAAGATGACAAGAATATTTCGTCTAGAAGCTTTTCACCATCAGATGTTAGTGAGTTGTTTGTCTGAGTTTTCTGCCTGTAGTGACTTTTGCTGTGATATGATTGGACAATTTCTATTTTGGGGGCGTGGCTTAGCGATAGGCCCATTCCATATTACGTTATTGCAACGGTCTCCTCAATTATACACTACAAACTAATTTTACCGTATCAACACTGCATCTTAGCTATGTCAATAATTAGGTGATAAAATAGGTATGTGGACGGGGTTTTTTTCCACACATGTTCGAAGGAAGCAATTGACCATGAGAGGAAGGGGGTTGTGATTAATTCACCCCCGGAAAACCCTGTACAGTGGTAAATGTCTCCACAACCCCCGCCCTCCAATGGTCAATTGCTTTTCTACAACAGCCACCACATAATATAGAAAATAAATACACAGTTGTAACATTAAATTCATGTATTTACAATCATTCATCGTTTCAGAATACATATATCCTTCCGCCACAGAATATAGTCCCATAAACAAGATCAACCATTGCATTGTAGGTCAGCACAGGTGTTCTTAATCAGACTGATTGGGAGGCGCATTGATACTGGAAATGCTTTCTGAACTGTGGGTTGTTGGGATATTTACCGCTGTTGCTAGCCAATCAGAATCCAGTATCCAAACATGCTGTTCCAGCGCTTCCTCTTGTTCCGTGGAAGAGCAGTCAGACCCCCAGGTGGTTTTAGTCCCCCCCCAAAAAAGGGAAAAATCGCCACTTGCTGTTGCCGTGTGTAATAGTATATAGTAGTAATGTGCCTCGGTATAATAGTAATAGAAGTACAGTAGTCATCTTAATTATTTGTGTTCTTTATTGCAATGAATTCAATGAAATTCCAACGTTTCCCAGTGCCTCTTCCGATCATATTCCTATGGTTCAGGTTGTCCTAAGCATTTTCAACTCTTTTTATTATTCCCTGAGTTAAAATACTTAAAGCAATTCATCATCAAGTATTGAGCCCTTGTGTAAGTTGAGTGAGTTAGGATCAGGAGGAATGAGAGGGAACAGTGACCTAGAGCTTCATGTTCTCCAGACCAGTGGTGTGGTCTACGTGATACGCAGGACTAGGCCGTATACCCACTAGGAAAGGCCAAGGATTTCCATATACCCACTTAAACATGTGTGAGGATACGTGACAGCGTTTTGTGACAGAACTTTCATTTCACTTTCATTCATAAAATTCACCCCGTCTGTGTTACGAAAAGTTTCACCAAAAGTTTGGAGTGAGATTTTTGGGTGGTGGAGCGACCCAAAACTGTGCACGTTTTGGCAGCGGCGGCCCCTCTCTCCCACACAATTATTTGTGCTAGTTTCCTGCAATTTTACATGTTGTTCATAATAAACCAGCACAAGAAATGAAAATAATTGGAACATTTGATAAAACAAGACAAATTCAGACAATATATCATATTTATGAAATCTTAATAAACAAATACAGTAGCCTACAGAGTCTAAAAGAAAATTGGGCACCATCAACAGGACTCAGCCCCTTGGTCAGCAGCAGAAAGACCCTTGGTCATCATCTTATATAAATAGTAAGGGAAACATATGAAAATCTGCGAAGTAAATCGTTACCAAGACATTTCTTCACCAATGTGTTTCTAAAGGTGTGTAATAACATGTCCTAAAAGGTTGAAATTCAACTCCTGTGGGAAACCTCATAAAAAACTGCTCAAAGTTGGGGTACCGATACCCGATTTTCGAAAATTCGAAAATGCTTAAATTGGACTTGAGTAACTTTTGAGGGGTCAAACTAGGCATTTTTCATGATTCTGAGTTGATTGCAAGCATTTATTTGTCACCAAGAGCACTTCCTGGTGCAATCCCCAAACCCCCCCCCCCATCCCCATTGGTGGTTGGCATTCAAAGTGAGGAAGTTTGGAGGTAACAGGTAACATTAGACAACATTAGACAGCACCAGCAGAGAGGCACTATGATGGGCATGGACACTTAGTCATAGGCCTCACTACATGTGGAACAATAGAACCAGGCTGCTTGAGCTACTCATACAGCCCAGCAGAGAGGCACTATCATGGAGGTCATAGCTCCAGAAGAGGGGTGACTGGTAGACAGCTAGGCCCAGTGAGGGCTCTCCTAATCGGACTGGCAGTGTATCACATATAGCCTGGAGGTCAGAGCTCCAGAAGAGGGGTGACTGGTAGACATCTAGGCCCAGTGAGGTCACTCCTAATCGGACTGGCAGTATATCACATAGTACCTGGAGGTCAGAGCTCCAGAAGAGGGGTGACTGGTAGACAGCTAGGCCCAGTGAGGGCTCTCCTAATCGGACTGGCAGTGTATCACATAGAGCCTGGAGGTCAGAGCTCCAGAAGAGGGGTGACTGGTAGACAGCTAGGCCCAGTGAGGGCTCTCCTAATCGGACTGGCAGTGTATCACATATTACCTGGAGGTCAGAGCTCCAGAAGAGGGGTGACTGGTAGACAGCTAGGCCCAGTGAGGGCTCTCCTAATCGGACTGGCAGTGTATCACATAGTACCTGGAGGTCAGAGCTCCAGAGGAGGGTTGAATGGTAGACAGCTAGGCCCAGTGAGGTCACTCCTAATCGGACTGGCAGTGTATCACATAGTACCTGGAGGTCAGAGCTCCAGAAGAGGGGTGACTGGTAGACAGCTAGGCCCAGTGAGGGCTCTCCTAATCGGACTGGCAGTGTATCACATAGAGCCTGGAGGTCAGAGCTCCAGAAGAGGGGTGACTGGTAGACAGCTAGGCCCAGTGAGGGCTCTCCTAATCGGACTGGCAGTGTATCACATATTACCTGGAGGTCAGAGCTCCAGAAGAGGGGTGACTGGTAGACAGCTAGGCCCAGTGAGGGCTCTCCTAATCGGACTGGCAGTGTATCACATAGTACCTGGAGGTCAGAGCTCCAGAGGAGGGTTGAATGGTAGACAGCTAGGCCCAGTGAGGTCACTCCTAATCGGACTGGCAGTGTATCACATAGTACCTGGAGGTCAGAGCTCCAGAGGAGGGGTGACTGGTAGACAGCTAGGCCCAGTGAGGGCTCTCCTAATCGGACTGGCAGTGTATCACATAGTACCTGGAGGTCAGAGCTCCAGAAGAGGGGTGACTGGTAGACAGCTAGGCCCAGTGAGGGCTCTCCTAATCGGACTGGCAGTGTATCACATAGTACCTGGAGGTCAGAGCTCCAGAAGAGGGGTGACTGGTAGACAGCTAGGCCAAGTGAGAGCACTCCTAATCGGACTGACAGAGTAGCAGTTAGGCCCTGGAGGTCAGAGCTCCAGATGAGGGGTGAATGGTAGACAGCTAGGCCCAGTGAGAGAACTCCTAATCGGACTGACAGAGTAGCAGTTAGGCCCTGGAGGTCAGAGCTCCAGAAGAGGGGTGAATGGTAGACAGCTAGGCCCAGTGAGAGCACTCCTAATCGGACTGACAGAGTAGCAGTTAGGCCCTGGAGCTCATGTGACCTCCAGCATAGGGCCACAGGCCTAGTCACAGCACCCATGGAAGGTGTGTTGTCTCTGGGCTGTGTGTCTAGCTGAACACCTCTGGTAGTCCTTGGTACATCTCATGTTGGTACATCTCTTCCACAAGCTATTCAGCTTCACTTTCATCTCCCTTTTCTTAGGCCTCCATAACAGGTAAGTTACTGCCCAGCAGAGTGTCTCTCTGAGTGAGTAGCTGAGTGAGTAGCTGAAGCAGCCTGGTTCTATTGTTCCACATGTAGTGAGGCCTATGACTCTGTTTCCATGCCCATGATAGTACCTCTCTGCTGGGCTGTGTGAGTAGCTCAAGCAGCCTGGTTCTATTGTTCCACATGTAGTGAGGCCTATGACTAAGTGTCCATGCCCATCATAGTGCCTCTCTGCTGGTGCTGTCTAATGTTGTCTAATGTTACCTGTTACCTTTAAACTTCCTCACTTTGAATGCCAACCACCAATGGGGGTGGGGGGGGTTTGGGGGTTGCACCAGGAAATGCTCTTGGTGACAAATAAATGCTTGCAATCAACTCAGAATCATGAAAAATGCCTAGTTTGACCCCTCAAAAGTTACTCAAGTCCAATTTAAGCATTTCCGAATTTTCGAAAATCGGTTATCGGTACCCCAACTTTGAGCAGTTTTTTATGAGGTTTCCCACAGGAGTTGAATTTCAACCTTTTAGGACATGTTATTACACACCTTTAGAAACACATTGGTGAAGAAATTTCTTGGTAACGATTTACTTCGCAGATTGGTCAAATATCTGGTAAAATGCCCTTACTAAAAGTGCATTGCTCATAGATGGCTATCATGTTATACAGTACATACCAGGGTTTTTCCTCGGTCAGAGTGAGGCCTTGGCGGTTGATCGGCCAATTTCTTTTTGAGGGACCCCCAATCAGTGTGCGAATTAAATCACGGTGTGCTCCTGATGGAAAAAAAATTCTGGACAATTTCGGGGCCGGTGGCTTTCCGTGCTTTTCGCAAGGCAAGGCGCGCGTGCGATTTTCCGTTCTACGTTCTAATGCTTTGACTTTTCTTTCGAAAAATGTGAACACAAATGTGAACACCGCGTTGTATAAAATCAATGACACATCGCTAGTCAACTAACACGGCTTGTTTTGTGAGCCTGCTAACAATGTACAGTAGTGTTCTAGTTAACTAGGTAGCAGTCCAATCCATTTCGCTGCTGTATTTTGGCTTGACTAGCGAGTTTGTGTTGTGATTCTCAACAACATAGTTTCACCCTTTTCCATAGTTTTGATAAATAAATGTGTGGACTGACGATGTAGCGCAGCCTAACTTATTCTAATAATTATTTAACATACTTTTATTCTGATAATTATTCCCCCCTCCTCCCAGACAAGGTCACATTATTATTGGATTGGTTGTTTGGTGCCGGGTGAAGTTAGCTAAACGTTTAACCTGCTAGCTAGCAAGAGAAACATCATGTCACTCTCCAAAGGTCTAAAGAGGAAAGTTGACGGTGAAACAGGGCATTTAAAGAGGAATGGACAGCGAACTATGCGTTCATCCTACCTGGTTTCATCAATGCAAAGCCGTTGAGAGACTCACATCTTCCGTGCTCACAATGAATGTTCCCTTCCACCCAGTGGTGTGCCGTCAGGGCCAGCAAGGCCTTCTCTGCTGGCCTAAACATCATCAGAATATACATTTTATTTTAATATATTTTTTCCACAAATATGTATTAATGATTCCCCATAGTCTATTCTCTTCATTTCATAGCTTTCCTCTTGGTTGCGCTGCTTCCAGTCTCCGATTGAGATTTGGAGGGCTGGCCTTTATGTTAGAGCTTTTATCCAATCAAAATGTGTTGCTAGGGGGCTCCAAAATCTGCCTGCCTGCACGTTAAGCGGTGCCGCCGATTCGACCTGTAACTTAACGTTGGAACGAGAAAACCTGTGGCGTTCCTAGTAAACCTACGTAGATGCGAGCAAAAGCAACAACGGAGCCTGCTGGAAGGCTCAATGATGTCAGCACCCAGCACGTCTTTTGATTGGATACGCACTATTGATACGCACTATTGATACGCACTATTGATATTCACTATTGAGATGCGTATATGCCGGTAGATGTGAAACTTTCGAAAGTGCGCAGGGAAACGGAGCATCACAACGAAAGCTTTCGTTGACTGATCGATAATACTGATCGATTGTGTCCTGTTTTTGGGTAAACAATAACTATCATTTAGGGGACACGATGAAAGCACCGAGTCCACAAACAGAGGAAACTACGTTGAGCTTATTTCTTTTCTGGCTGAAAACAACCCAGATTTACATTACCACCTGTCCACAAACAAAGTGTTTACTGGGACGTCAGGCAAAATACAAAACGACCTGATTTTTGCTATTGCTTAAGTGATGGGAGAAGAGATCAAAATGGAGATTAAAAAGGCACCCTTTGTCGCTATTATGGTGGACGAGACGACAGACGTGGGTAATGTAGCGATCTTAAAGATGTTAGTTTAACACTCTTCATTGTAAATGCGGATTTATTGATTAAAAATGCTTCGGAAATATTAATATAACTCTGTTGTACTTGTCTGACTATGTTAAGGTGATGTAACGCCCGGTTATACTGTGTTTCTGTCTAGTTTCTAGAGCCATGGCGTCATAACGATGGTATTAAGAGGTAGAATAATTCAGGTAGGAATGTGTCGGACATCACTGAAGGCCTAGGTGTGAAATGCACCGCCCGCCACTGCTTCCACCTATACATGCGAGTCGTCCTTTTCGTCAATGAATGTGATAAAGACGCGCTAGAGGAATCGATTGGTGCATAAAAACCTTGAGAACTGCCGGATTAAATAATAATAAACAATAATAATACATTAGACTTATAGCGCTTTTCTAGACACTCAAAGACGTCCATATGATAGCCAACAAATAGTGACCGATGGGAGATGCCAGTTTTCTCATTAAGTGAGATTTAATAGCCTAATATTATTTTTTCTATTTTTAATGAATGGCTCATTGTAATTATTATCCCTAGTAATGTAGCGTGTTTGCTCTGTCGTTACATGTTTTTCAGGAGCATATAGGCTAAGCGGATTCATTATTTTTTTTGTTTGTTTTGCGCCGATTTAGTTGTCAATGTTTTTCATAAAATTAAACTGCATTTGCTTTGTTACTGTTCATATGTGTGGTGCATTCACATTCACATAGCCTATAAGTAAACATTAAGTTTGAATTATTTACTGAGCTGGCGTTACTTTTTTCAAACCACACACCGCATGTCGGCTATTTCAGCACCACGCATTGTCCACCTACTTCTCACTATGAGGGGTTCAGCGTCAGTGCACCCCGCTCTGTTACTGTCGCATAGTTGTAGCCAATAAAGGCCTATATGTAGGCTATATAGGCTATTATATATCATTTATATACCTAATACCAACATCAAAATAGATTGTATGCCTCTACAAATCATATTACACCAGGTAAAATCCGTCACAACTTGGAATAAATCCATCGCAATTCGGAATATTTTAGAGCTCCCCCAAAATTTCACAAACCATGTTTCCAGGGGAGCTCATGTCACCACTAGGTGAGCTATAGCTCCCCGAGCTCCCCCTTATTTCGCACCATGCCCCCAATTGTTGTATTTGTATTGTAAATTGTAATTAATAATAATTATTATAATAACCGTTTCCACACTCGTGTTGAATAACAGAAGATTAATGGAGGGGAAAGACATGAGTGTGAGAGGACCCGAAAAAGAGAACAGAGAAATGTAAACCAGTAACTTTGCTACCAGGGTTGCCAGACGGAATTGACCATTTCCAGGCCAAAATGTACAAAAGAAGAGATTTGGTGAGGCTGCATTCTCATTTTCATGCACCCAGATTGTGGAATGCACTGCCAGTTTACATTAGGGATGCAACCTCAGCACATAATGTTCAAGTCAAGACTAAAAACCCATCTTTTTAATATTGCCTTTGAATGACTAAATAATTAAATTAAGATTATAAAAACCCATGTGATCTCCAATCTGTTTACAATCCCTCCAACACAAATTTTGTTATCGTTCTGTTATATTTTGATATGATAAAAGGAGTCCTAAAATATCTAATTTTTAATTTCCAATTAAATTCTTTCCATAAGGGGCTATCTCTCTGTAGCGCATACTACTTGATCTACTTGATCCAAGATGGCTGCGCGCTTAGACGCTGCGGCTGGAGTGGCTTCAAAACTGGTGTTTTTTTGTGATTTTAAGTGCATTTGTATGTACATTTTTATTTTAGTACTTATAGGCAGTGGTGTGCCGTCAGGGCCAGCAAGGCCTTCTCTGCTGGCCTAAACATCATCAGAATATACATTTTATTTTAATATATATTTTCCACAAATATGTATTAATGATTCCCCATAGTCTATTCTCTTCATTTCATAGCTTTCCTCTTGGTTGCGCTGCTTCCAGTCTCCGATTGAGATTTGGAGGGCTGGCCTTTATGTTAGAGCTTTTATCCAATCAAAATGTGTTGCTAGGGGGCTCAAAAATCTGCCCGCCTTCACATTAAACGCTGCCGCGGATTCGACCTGTAACTTAACATTGGAACGAGAAAACCTGTGGCGTTCCTAGTAAACCTACGTAGATGCGAGCAAAAGCAACAACGGCGCCTTCTGTAAGGCTCAATGATGTCAGCACCCAGCACGTCTTTTGATTGGATACGCACTATTGCTACGCACTATTGCTACGCACTATTGATATTCACTATTGAGATGCGGAACTATGCCGGTAGATGTGAAACTTTTGAAAGTGCCAGGGAAACGGAGCGCCACAACGAAAGCTTTCGTTGACTGATCGATAATACTGATCGATTGTGTCCTGTTTTTGGGTAAACAATAACTTTCATTTAGGGGACACAATGAAAGCGCCAAGTCCACAAACAGAGGAAACTACGTTGAGCTTCTTTCTTTTCTGGCTGAAAACAACCCAGATTTACATTACCACCTGTCCACAAACAAAGTGTTTACTGGGACGTCAGGCAAAATACAAAACGACCTGATTTTTGCTATTGCTGAAGTGATGGAAGAAGAGATCAAAATGGAGATTAAAAAGGCACCCTTTGTCGCTATTATGGTGGACGAGACGACAGACGTGGGTAATGTAGCGATCTTAAAGATGTTAGTTTAACACTCTTCATTGTAAATGCGGATTTATTGATTAAAAATGCTTCGGAAATATTAATATAACTCTGTTGTACTTGTCTGACTATGTTAAGGTGATGCAACGCCCGGTTATACTGTGTTTCTGTCTAGTTTCTAGAGCCATGGCGTCATAACGATGGTATTAAGAGGTAGAATAATTCAGGTAGGAAATAGGAATGTGTCGGACATCACTGAAGGCCTAGGTGTGAAATGCACCGCCCGCCACTGCTTATAGGGAACGGTTGTGTAAATAGTACCTACAGCAGGCACGACTTATTAGAAGTTGGCACGCAAAACGAGAAGACAGTTACAGCGGAGTTCCTGAAGCAACAAAGGATATATCACGAGATCGCCCGTTTACCGGGAGAACCCTGGTACTCAGTCCCTTCCCTGAGGCGCAAACGCCGGCGTAAGGACAGCAAGCAACGACGGGGCTGCAGAGCAGGCCTGCTAGCTAGGCTAAGGAGGAGCCCAGACAAACCTGCTTTGCCGAGTATTTTCCTATCCAACGTCAGGTCCCTGACGAATAAGATGGATGAACTGAGACTACAAGTTGCCAAAAATAACATCGTGGGAGATAGCTGTGTGATTATTCTTACTGAAACCTGGCTAAATGACACTATCGTGGACTCCGCGATTAGCTTGGAGGGCCGCACTCTACATCGCGCTGACCGAACGCAGCTCAGCGGCAAGTCCCGCGGGGGTGGGATCATAATATCGACGAAGGATAGCTGGTGCTTAAACACGAAAACTGTAAGTAGCCACTGTTCCCCAGACCTGGAATACTTGACTGTTAAATGCCGACCCACATACCTCCCGAGGGAATTCAACGCGGTGTACATTACATGTGTTTACATTGCGCCTAGCGCGGACGGTAGCCTAGCATTGGCGCGGCTATATGACGTCATCAGTGGTCAACAAAGCACAGACCCACAGGCAATTCACATTATAGCAGGAGATTTCAATCATGTCGACCTGAAGGCAGTACTACCCAAGTTCTATCAGCATGTGAAATGTGCAACAAGAGGAGAAAAAACACTGGACAAGGTATACACCAACATCAAACGTGCTTACAAGGCTAGTCCGCTAGCTCATCTAGGCATGTCTGACCATGTGTCAATCCTCCTGATCCCAGCATACACTACCATGGGGAAAAGTGCTCCCATCACCACTAAGACTGTCAGAACTTGGCCAGAAGGGTCCGCTCCACTGCAGATCTGCCTAAATGACACCCCATGGCAGGAATATGAGCATGAGGACCTGGAACAGTACACGTCGTCGGTTCTGAACCACATAGTGAACTGCACCAACTCAGTCACCGTGGACAAACGGGTCCGGGTCTACCCCAACACGAAGCCATGGATGACTGGGAAGGTCCAAAAACTGATCAACGAGAGGGACAACGCCTTCTTTGCAGGGAAGAGCACACCGCTGTACAGCACCACCAGGGCTAACCTAAAGCGCGGAATCAAAGCGGCCAAGGCAGACCACAGAGAGAAGATTGAGGAATGCTTCCTGAGCAACGACTCCAGGCGGATGTGGCAGGGGGTTCAGCACATGACAAACTTCAGAGCCAACAGGCTCACAGCCGCAGAGGACGACCCCCTGCTGGCGGGAAAGCTGAACACCTTCTACGCCCGGTTCGACGAGGGGCGAACGGAGGTAACCACAACACAAACCCGGGGGAGACCCGGAGCTGGAACTTTGGAACTTTAGTGCAGCAGATTAATGAAATAATCGTTCGCTTGGTGATACAAGCACCAAATTTGGCACACAAGTGCTTTGGGACCTACTCTCTCAGAAAAGTACGGTTTCCACTTGATAAAACAAAATGGCCACCATTTTTCAAGATGGCCGCCATTCGAAATGGATTCAAACGCTGAATAATAATTGACTGAATAATCCTATTTTGATGGCCTATACATTGAAATATATGTTTTTGAGTGTGAGAAATCCAATTCTGCATTTAGAATATCAAAATTATTGAATATTATGGTGATAAAATGGGAATTAAACTAAAAACACTCTCTTGGTGTTGTTTCCGATACGCAAAATACGCATATTGCATTTAAGCAGTGCTACAAATTTATTTTATTTTATCATTTCAAAAAGGACACAAAATAACCAGAATGATTGAGCAATTTCCTAAAAGATGCATTAAAGACATTAGTTTCACTTTTGGCTATTGGACCTGTAAGCTACTTGTAGGGAAGGCCACGTAGAGGCAGTCTTTGTCTCCCCCCCAATTTTTTGTTGTTGTATTTTGTATTATTATTATTATTATTATTATTATTATTATATAATTTTTTTCATTTATACTGTAGTTAGCGGAAACACAGAAAACATGTCCAAGCATAGGCTGCATTGTACAATTCTGAGCAAAACATGGCTGGCAATCATGGCTGTTTCTTCTTTTAGTCCTCACATTCACAGGCACACAACTGGGTACACTTCAGGCCGAATCGATAACATTTGCATCGTCCTCTGCATTCAGTCTTGCAGCCGCATTTCGTCAACTGCTCACACGTCTGAACAATCGGTGGAAGGGTTGTCCAGACCACTTGCCAGACCTCACCATCTTTTTTCCAGCCCCAGTTGGCAGGGCTTTCAATTTGCATTTTGCACACTGTTGCCTGGCCCCATATGCAGGCAGCTTGGAAGGCAGACCGTTTCACATGCTGAACGAGGGATGCGCTTGTCGGTGGAATGGCATCATAAGACCTTTGCTTCCGCGCAAATAATTCTAGTCTTGCCTCATCAACCTTGCCTGTAGTGCTCTGCTTGTCATACATGGTGATGACAAACTTCTCAAGGATGTTGAGGTCTGCATCTTCTATGATAGGTGGGTACTGACTGAGCTTTTTGAAGACAGGGCTCACTTCAGGGCAAACCTCCCATGCTTGCCATGCCGTTTTTTTGCCTTTGCCACGAAAAGCTGACACAACATCACAGCCAGTGAAGGCGTGAAAGAACAGCATGCCACTGGATTTCTCTGGGCCAAGAGAAAGCACCATGTCATGGATAGGCAACCACTTAATGGACTGACCTTGGCCAAATTCTACCCAAAGCCTTACTAAGCCTGCATCCTGAAGAGTCGCAAAAACATTGACTGCAACAACAAGAATATCTGTGTCGCATGCCTTGATCAACACAGACTTCATCTGTTGCTTGGCTGCATGAAGAGTATGTATGAAGATTCTGGAGTCAGCTTCCTCATGGTTACATGGACTTAAGCCTTCAAGGCTGATGGGCTTGTTTGATAGAGCCTGCTCCCCTTTGGTCACAACTATGACATTGTTGGGACACAGGGTCACTATCTTGTCGGCTAGGAACATGAAGAGCTCAGTCTTGTTGTTGCTGTCTCGCAGGAAGCTTTTCCAGTTGGGTGGCAGTTTGTTTTTGTCTGTCACTCTTCGTCGACCTCCCATACCTCTGTTTGACCTAGTTTCAGCCTTCAGGCTTGAAGTCCAGTAGACATCAAAAATGATATCTGTTCGCTCATACTTTGATGAGTAGGTCTAGATTTTTGGAACTACATCCTGGACAGCATATTCCTCAAAGGTCTTTGATGTCGTAGGAGACAATGAATGCACAAGAGAGGAACCATCAATGATAATGGCATCACATTCTGGTTGTTTGTCAGGAGGAGAAATGGTAGCTTCCAGAATTTTTGAAAGCTGAGACTTCTGGCCAGAGTGGAGTTTCCCTGTGTCACTCAGTGCAGCAGGGAAAGGTTGATTCTCATGCTTAAAGAACTCAAGCAGGTCACACTCTCGTAATTGGCACGATATAAAAAGCTGCGAGAACAGACGACAGTCATCTTTGAGTACCTGCTTCTTCATGTCACTGGAAGCTGCAGCTGCCTCTTGGCGAAAGAAGTCGGCTTTGTTCTTTTTAATGGGCTTATAGAAGGAACCCTCATCCCCCAGACCATTGAAAAAGTCTCTGAAGGCAGCTTGACCTTTCTCAAAGTGAGTTCTTACAAGCTCAGCAGCACTGGGATGTGCGATGGTTTTTGTGTCCAATGTGAGCAGATCTTTGGACTCTTCCTGGAAAGGATTGCCCAGATCCTTCATCACATCAAACAACTTTTGGACCTTGTCAGTGAAGGACTTCTGAGACTGACTGGTCTGCTCATGATGCCTGACATCTTTGTTTGCTTCTTTGACTTGAGATGCCAACTCATACTGGTTGACTAACTGGCTAACTTCTGGTCCAGACACCATCCACCGCCTCAATGCAGATGGATCCTCTGTAAGGCCAATGGCACCACCATCACCTTTAACAACTGCATTGGCCTGCTCGTGAGCTTGGTCAATGGGTAAGCCTGAGAACTCCCTGTGAGTCTTGTGGACCACAAACTTTCCAAGCTGAAATTCTTGGAAAACCTGAGGATGAGTTTGCTCCAAAGACGCCAATTGACACAATTGAGTTCCAGTAAGGATACATTCATTTTGATGTTTGGACCATTAACCCATTTCTGTTCATTCAAGTTCTACTCCAAAAAACTTTCTTTTGCATCTGATGAGGTGGCCATCTTGAAAAGTGGCAGCCATCTTGGATTTTCAGCTGGAAACCGTACTTTTCTTAGAAAGTACATCCTGGACATCATTTGTGCCAAATTTGGTGCTTGTATCACCAAGTGAACGATTCTTATGAAATATTGATTTAATCTGCTGCACTACTTGGAACTTTTTACTTATTGAGCCGGCACTGTTTTATCTATTTATTTATTGAATGTTTTCTGTTTTCTGTATTGAATGTTTTCTGCCCTAACTGAGCTGTTTGACAACAAAATTTCCCCATTGGGGACAATAAAGGTTTTTAAAAAAAACACCACTCTCTCCAGCTCTCAGCAGCCTCACCCTCACAGAGCATGAAGTGAGACGCGTGCTGAAGGCGGTGGACCCCAGGAAAGCCTCGGGGCCGGATGGCGTCCTGGGACGGGTGCTGAGGGACTGCGCCGACCAGCTGGCCGGGGTTTTCACCAACATCTTCAACCAGTCCCTGTCCCAGGCCACCATCCCACCCTGCCTGAAAACCTCAACTATCATCCCAGTCCCGAAGAAAAGCACCGTGAGCTGCCTAAACGACTACCGCCCGGTGGCACTCACACCAATCATCATGAAGTGCTTCGAGAAACTAGTCCGGGCCCACAGGAACACAGCAAGCAGGAGATACTGGTGACCTTCTACCGCAGTGGAGAGCATCCTCACCTACGGCATCTGCAACTGGTTCTCCAGCTGCACAACAGCGGAGAGAAATGCGCTACAGAGAGTCGTGAGAACAGCACAGAAGATCACCGGCGCCCCCCTCCCCTCTCTGGAAGAGCTGTACAACACAGGCTGTCTCAGGAAGGCCTCCAAGATCTCCAGGGACCCGACCCACCCTGGGTATGAACACTTTACCAGGCTGCCCTCGAAAAGGCGGTTCAGGACCTTGGCCGCAAGGACAAACAGACTGAAGAACAGCTTCTACCACAGGGCCGTCCAGGCCCTGAACACAGCAAAGACCTAGGTTACCCTGTGTCCCAAAGAACTGGTACGCCAGTTTGAACAGGTGGGTTCTGAGTTGACTTTTGAATGAGTTTATAGAGTATATAGTTTATACTTCCACTGATCCTAACTCTTTATTCATCTTTTACCATTCTTGGGAACCAATCATATTACACAAGGATGTAATCCTGAATGTTTCTTTTGCTCATGTTTTGTTTTGAGCTTTTTGGCACTGTTTGTATGTCTTTAAATGTGGGTATGTTAGTATGTTGAAAGGAAGGTTGGTTTGAAAAAAAAAAGTATATATAATTGTTTTCTATACATTCTATCACATGAAATATACCCAATAAAAAGATATACAAAAAAAAACTGCCACTGTCATCTTAATTATTTGTGTTCCTTATTGCAATGAATTCAACATACTAACATACCCACATTTAAAGACATACAAACAGTGCCAAAAACCTAAAAACAAAACATGAGAGCAAAAGAAACATTCACTTTTACCAAAATAAAGTTTCGAACCTGAGATTGAATATATATATAATATATATATTATGCATAATATATGCAACATGTCATCGAGAGCTGACTTTTTACAGCAGCCTACCCCTAACCCTAACCCAATGTTGTAGAGGTCAACTTGCCTTACACGAAACCTTTTTCAGTTCTTCCAGGGATGTTTCCAGGAGAGTCTGGTCCATATGGCCGATGGGAGCAGGAAGGACCCTGCCTGCCAACCAGAGCGATAGCAGCACAAACACAGTCCTGAAGAAACACATGGTGAAGAGAGCGGAACACTCCTATCACTCCTATCCTCCTCACAGTCCTGAAGAAACACACGGTGAAGAGAGCGGAACACTCCTATCCTCCTATCCTCCTCGTACTGAGCAGGTCTGTTCCGTGAGGTGAGATGTGGAGAAAGAAAAGGACATCTCTAGATGAAAACACACCCACACACACACAAACCTAGGTAAACAGGAACACACTGTTTACCTAGGTTTACCTCTAAATGTGTGACCATAACCCCAATCCTGGTTTCACTCCACCGCTCCCGTATTGATACTTTTGATTGTTCTTAAAGCACTGAACAGTTGTAGATGTGTGCTATATATACTATATCCTCACCTACTGCATCTGCGTGTGGTTCTCCAGCTGCACAGCCGCAGAGAGGAATGCGCTACAGAGAGTCGTGAGATCGGCCCAGAAGATCACCGGCGCCTCCCTCCCCTCTCTGGAAGAGCTGTACAACACACGCTGCCTCAGGAAGGCCTTCAAGATCTCCAGAGACCCATCCCACCCTGGGTACGAACACTTTGCTCGGCTGCCCTCGGACAGGCGGTTCAGGACCATGTTCGCAAGGACAAACAGACTGAAGCTCAGCTTCTACCCCAGGGCCATTCAGGCCCTGAACACAGCAAAGACCTAGGTTCTAGGCCCTGGACAATCTAGACAATTTGATGGCAGCTACTAGATTGAAATCAAGTGCAATACTGAAACACAACTGTGAACATTTCAAACCTGCAAACTGCGACACTTTAAATGAATGTGCAATAACACTATGTCCAATATGACAACCCTCGGGTACATAAGGTTCAGAGATGGGAAATGTTAGAATAGGTATAGCATAGCATAGAGTACAGCACAGTGTTTTATTTGTATAGTATAGTATAGTGGATAGTGTACATAGCCTTTATTTATGTAAACCAGCTCTTTTCCCTTCTTGTTTTTAGTTTTTTTTTCCTAGCACCAGGGGAGCCCCCCCTCCCAAATGTCGTTGTTTGGTACCTGTACTATATCAATGACAATAAAGACCATTCATTCATTCATTCATATATAAACATTACTTACTTACTAGGCTGATCTGTCTTAGAGTTTGGTGAACACCCTTACACCTTCCCTCCACAGAATATTTGATTCTCCAATACACACCCTCACACACAAGACCAGGACAAGCGCATACAAATAATCAGCTTTATTATAAATTCCATGTTAGACATTTACTTTCAAATCGATACAAATGGACTAAATCCACCCTTCCAACCCACCCCCAGCACAATCACTACCCTTCCCTGGCTTACACTATGGGTGATGAGCAGCCCTTACAGGTGGGTCTACTATCAAGAGGAGACATAACTGCAACAGTGAAAAAGGGGAAACCCCACACTATACCCTGGTAGCTTGGGGAGGGCCCTGCTAACATCAACAAGAGAACATTAGAGGGAATTATCAAAAGGGGACACTGCACTCGATATTAATAATAATAATAATAATAATAATAATAATAATAAGGCACTGCAATCAGAAACCAATAGGGTACAGTGGTACTGCACTGCACACGTGATGACACTCCCATAGGTAGCCACCCCTGGTGCTACCCTTCATCTCCCTCCCCTCCACAGGGACCTACGGTGCTGGACTAGGTGGGGGGGGGGGGGGGGGGGGGGGGAAAGACGCACAGGCCAAACAACAAAGTCAGGTGCGTGGGGTAGGCTCTCCTCCTCTTCTCCTCTCTCCCCTACCCCACAAAAATCAAATCACGAAAATCAAAGAGAGAAACAGTCTCTGGTTGCCTGGAATTGAGACGAGACCTGTCGCCGTGACGACAGCGGGGCTCCGCCTCCGCGGATCTTCGAACTCAACTGTCATCCAGATCGATTCCGCTCCATTGTTGTGAGAGAAAAAAAAAACGTTTTCCGTTTTTTTTTGCCATAGGACGACAATTGAAGCGACGAAGAACCCACTCGATATCATAACCGACAGTTTTACATTCACTAAAATACCTACAATTCATCATCAAAGTATTGAGCCCTTGTGGAAGTTGAGTGAGCTAGAATCAGGAGGAGGAAAGAGAGAGAGGGAAGAGTGACCTACAGCTCCATCTTCTCCAGACCCAGACGCACCTTCTCAGGAAGGGTCTGAGTCATGAAGGTGAAGCGGTCCCTCTTCAGGTGCCGCCCAGGTAGCTGCTGCAGGCCGATGGCCAGGTACTCTCCCTCTGGACCGTACTGAGGCCACCGAACCAGGCCCTCCCCGTTAGGAGACCTGCTCACACACACACACACACACACACACACACAGAGTAAACACACACACACACACACACACAGAGTAAACACACACACACACACACAGAGTAAACACAAGGGATTTCCAAAGAGGCATTCTATATGTTAGTGTCGTGGATTAACGACACTAACATATAAGGGATTAAAGGGATTAAATTGATTCTTAATAGATTGAGTAAAACTTATAAAGCACAAAGACCTCAAATCAATTGTCTCCTAAAAGAGGCCTTTTATTAAGCAAAGTCACATGAGCGCAGAGAGAAAAGAGCAGACAAAAAGACAAAAAGCCCCCAACGATGGGCGGGACTCATATTTATAGAACTGTCCTTGGTCATGAGGTCACCATTCTTGGGAACCAATCATATTATACAAATCTGTGATTGCACAAGTTATGGGCCCTCCTGTCCATAGTCAGAATGATTCACTGCGCCACAGATCTTGGCCCATCCCTTACAGGAAGGAAATGGGCCTTCCTTGAGTGCTGCTAGATTCACCAAACTGTAGAGAGACTTCAATTTCTCAGTATAAAATGATATAAAAGTACAACATTAGGTGTCGGGTTCGTTCTGGTTCTAAATGCTATATTCTGTTCAGCTTGTTTGTAAAGCAAGCCATGCTAACCCGTCGCTAGTTCAAACAGACCGTAGTAGACTTTAAACAACAAAGAGACACGGAGTTCATCATGATCGTTATTTTCTTGCAAGGAGAATGAATGCGAAGTCTCCCCTTAGAGACTCCGAATTCAGACTGCCTTATCTTGCAAAAGCAGGTCATTTTATTCTTAACAGAAAGGCACACATGTGGTTCAGTTCTCATACAGAATGGAAAGGAGGAGACAGTTTGTGATCCTATCAGAGTCCTAGAAAAGGGGGTGGTGTTCAGAACGAATCATTTAACAGACGTGGCCGTGAGGCGACCAAAACCTGTTTTCGAAAAGTGTCATGGAAATCTGATAAGCAGGGGCATAAACAGAGTCCAGAGTACAAGGTTCACACAATCATTAACAGATGCCCAGAGACAGGCTGTGCAAAGTTTTACACAGTGATAATCCTGTTTTAACCTTCACAGAATTATATAGAGTATTTAACATTATGAAAACATCGTCTTTAACTCTAACATTTCCCTGCTGTTTTTCATAATTTATCACGATACAAACATTCTCTCTTTATTCAGGTCGTTTTAACTTTCTTTCATATTTTCTAGTTTAACTGTCATTCAACATCGCCGTACAGATCACACATGAATCTCAACTTGGATTAGAGTTTCTCAAATTGGGTTAGGTACTTAGGTTCCAAATATTCCTGAAATCAGTTTGTTAGTCATAGCTTTGAAGCAGGGGAAGACACAACAAACAATCATTTGATGTCAAGCATCACACATGTTCCTCCTGCCACTGCAGTCGATAGGTCAAGAGTCATTCAGTTCGTAAGGGATGCGTTTACAAATGTCTCTGATTGATAGTTCAGGGTTTCTATGTCATCTAGGACATTACTGCCCCAGACTGGGTCGTGTGCCTGGACGGGCGTCTCGTTTGGGTCGTCGGGAGGATTTGGTCCCCTCATTCTAAGAGGTAGTGGATCTGAAGAATTCTTCACCGGGTTTGAGACGTAATATTCACTAAATGAATAACCCCTTTGTAGCCCGGGCTTCCACCACTACCCGTCGTTCGGGGGGAACAATGTCAATTTCTTTAAATGGCTTTTGTGTATCTCGTTCTGCGATCTTGACAGCAGTTGAGATGCTCAGCAGCACCCCAAATGGCCCAACCCACCGCGGGCTGCGCCAGTGTCCTCCTTCCATCTCGTCGATGAGGATCTGGTCATCAGGTTGTATTCTCGATCCTGTAGGAAACAGAAGGGACTGGCTGATCATTTGTTCTGGCTATTTCCTATTTCCTAAATAGCCATCCACCAGTGTGTTTTCTGTTTCTGCCAAATCTGCTGTCTTTACATATAACGATGAATTGAGTATCAAGGACCCCAATTGAAATATGTACTTTCATGTCACTTGCTTCTGCAAATCTTCTAATAAAGTTTTCAATCAATCAATCAATACTTCCCTATTGTCGTCTACTATGGGTAGTCTAATCTTCCATTTACTATTTCAAATTCATTAATTTCATTTATTTCATTCATTTCATTCATTCATTCATTCATATCAAACCCATAGGTCTCAATTTTATTGTCATGTGTGTTTCCATTAGAGAAACACACTCTTCAATGTCCAGGTGTTTGGACACTGTGTTTGATCAATTCGTTCACGAAATGTGCGCCATTATCACAATTTTTTTTTTTTAAATTGTGTGTAATTATATACGTGAAAATGTGCATTAATCCCTGTCAATCACCTTCCCTGCTTTTTGATACATGTCATTAAAAAGACCATGTATCAAATTAGCTGCTGTTTGTAGAGGCTTTGTGGTAATACAATTTTCCCATCTATTCTATAAACTTTGTCATTCGTCCAAATTCGTATTACTCCCCTGGTCTCTGTTCTGTGGATCAGGAGGGGGTCACACTAAAAATAAAATAGCAGTTTGTCCTCTGTCTCCCTCCCTCCCTCTCTCTCTCTCTCTCTCTCTCTCTCTCTCTCTCTCTCTCTCTCTCTCTCTTTCTCTCTCTCTCTCTCTCTTTCTCTCTGTCTGTCTGTGTCTGTCTGTCTCTCCCTCTCTCTCTCTCTCTGTCTGTCTGTCTGTCTCCTGTCTGTCTGTCTATTCCTCTCTTTCTGTCTGTCTGTCTCCTGTCTGTCTGTCTATTCCTCGTCTCCTCTCCTCGTCTCCTCTTCTCGTCTCCTAGTCTCCTAGTCTTCTCTACTCCTCTACTAGTCTCCTAGTCTCCTCTCCTCGTCTCCTCTTCTCCTCTACTCCTCTACTAGTCTCCTAGTCTCCTCTCCTCGTCTCCTCTACTCGTTTCCTAGTCTCCTCTCCTCGTCTCCTCTACTCGTCTCCTAGTCTCCTATTCTCGTCTCCTAGTCTCGTCTCCTAGTCTCCTAGTCTCCTCTACTCCTCTACTAGTCTCCTAGTCTCCTCGTCTCCTCTCCTTGTCTCCTAGTCTCGTCTCCTAGTCTCCTGCTTTCTCTCCTTCTCTCTCTCTCCTCACCCTCGTCCTTAAACAACTTTAACATTTCTCTCTCTCTTGCCCTCTTGCCCTGTCTTTTCTTTTATAGCTGAAACCACTTCCCTGTAGTTTAAACACAACCATACACACGTCTGTGATTAGTTGGGTCCTCTCATTTCTCTCTCTGTTCCTCACTCTCACACTCTCTCACACACTCTCTCTTATCTCTTACACACACACATACACTCGCTCTCTCTGTCACACACACACTCCCTCTTATCTCTTTCTCAAACACACATTCCCTCTCTCTGTCTTAAACACACACACTCTCTCTTATCTCTTACACACACACCACAGCCCCCACCTGCAGTTTTCTCCTCTGCTCTCTCTGTCTATTACTGATCATACAGTAACCCTAATCTTGCACTAATTCTAACACATACACTTTCTAATTCTACACTTTTCTAATTCTCACTTTCAGTCATAGTTTCAGTTCCATTCTTAGTCTGCTGTTTACCTAACACGAAAAGGATATACATTTATCTATCAAAGTGGATTCCTTTCGTATGTCAAACTCCACAGTCTAATTTCCATTAGTCTACTGTTTACATAGCATAAAAAGATATACAGCTGTCTTTTAAAGTGGATTCTTTTTGCATGTCAAACAACTCCTATTTTGTACAATTTAGGATAGATAGACTATTCATTTCGATTGCAATCTTTCTTTTTCTATTATAATTCACTTTCATTCATAGTTTCTATTATATTTACCGGTCTTTGTTGCTTATGTCTTGGTCTGGATCTCGTCAGCCGTCCTTTTGGAGGAGAAAGGTTCGACATCTAACGTCACCGGCCTGGAGCGAATTCACGTTCCAGGACTTTCTCCGGGTTCGCTCGATCCCGGGCTGTACAGACTTCGGTGTGTCGAATCTTCTTCCCCCATCAGGCGACCTTGAGATCCGGCTTCAGAAGGACCAAATGTCGGGTTCGTTCTGGTTCTAAATGCTATATTCTGTTCAGCTTGTTTGTAAAGCAAGCCATGCTAACCCGTCGCTAGTTCAAACAGACCGTAGTAGACTTTAAACAACAAAGAGACACGGAGTTCATCATGATCGTTATTTTCTTGCAAGGAGAATGAATGCGAAGTCTCCCCTTAGAGACTCCAAATTCAGACTGCCTTATCTTGCAAAAGCAGGTCATTTTATTCTTAACAGAAAGGCACACATGTGGTTCAGTTCTCATACAGAATGGAAAGGAGGAGACAGTTTGTGATCCTATCAGAGTCCTAGAAAAGGGGGTGGTGTTCAGAACGAATCATTTAACAGACGTGGCCGTGAGGCGACCAAAACCTGTTTTCGAAAAGTGTCATGGAAATCTGATAAGCAGGGGCATAAACAGAGTCCAGAGTACAAGGTTCACACAATCATTAACAGATGCCCAGAGACAGGCTGTGCAAAGTTTTACACAGTGATAATCCTGTTTTAACCTTCACAGAATTATATAGAGTATTTAACATTATGAAAACATCGTCTTTAACTCTAACTAGGAAACTGGATGGAGAGCAGATTCCTACCCTGTACGAGCAAAGTTGCCCCAGTAGCTCATCATCGTCCTGCTTAGCTGCTCATCTTCCTCTGTGCACGAGCCTGAGAAGGAACAGTTGCAGAGTTAGAAGAGAGCTGGTGTTGAATGTTGAAATACTGTTCAGTATCAATGAGAGAAGGGGGGGGGGGGGAACAGGCTAAAGAAATAATATGCATATACAGTACATATATATTTCATATTTTTTTATGTTTTCATTATTAGGGCAGAGCTATTAGATGGAGTATTTACCATCTATTGTGATATGGGATTGAGTGTAGCAGTAGCCCATGACAAAAGATATCTCGTCTCCATGTTGACTCCTGGCAAAGCTTGGCCTCATCTTCTTCAGAGTGCTGGCAGATTCCTGGAACTCATACAGGTACACAGGGGCGCCTGCATCTGTGGGGGGGGGGGGGTGTAGGTGGGACAACAACACTAAGCTTTGTAGCAATCCTTTCATTTAACACTGGAACAGCCGTGCCTACTTTACCTACTATAAGAGCCGCCTCAGGGGTCAAATGACCATAGTCTTTACAATGGGAAGCTGCTATTTACACACAACGACCACTAGTTGGCCGGCTTGTAAATTAGCCTGCCTCCAACACAGAAAAACTGCAAAATAGCTTCATACTAGCTTATCCTGATGGGGTTTTGAAAATGTAAGGATACTGGGGTGGTAGAACGCACATATCTAGGACAAGTCATGAAAGGAGGGGTCCTGAAATTTTGATCAGGGTCAAATGTCCCCACCGATGGCTGTTCTAGTGTTAAATGTCCCCACCGATGGCTGTTCTAGTGTTAAATGTCCCCACCGATGGCTGTTCTAGTGTTAAATGTCCCCCACCGATGGCTGTTCTAGTGTTAAATGTCCCCACCGATGGCTGTTCTAGTGTTAAATGTCCCCCACCGATGGCTGTTCTACTGTTAAATGTCCCCACCGATGGCTGTTCTAGTGTTAAATGTCCCCACCGATGGCTGTTCTAGTGTTAAATGTCCCCCACCGATGGCTGTTCTAGTGTTAAATGTCCCCCACCGATGGCCGTTCTACTGTTAAATGTCCCCACCGATGGCTGTTCTACTGTTAAATGTCCCCACCGATGGCTGTTCTAGTGTTAAATGTCCCTGAATCTTGAATTGGTACCTCTGTGGTGGTTTGCTGTCTTCAGGGCTGGGATGGTGAACATCAGGTCCCCAACCAGCTCAGTGAACCCGTCCCTCATTCTCGCCCGATCTCCAGCGGCTCCCAGATACTCATCAGCCACCAGCTCAGCTGTCCACTGGTCTCTGGGCTGGAGGAGAACAATATTCAATGGAAGCAATATTGACCACGAGAGGAAGGGGGTTGTGGACTCATTCACCACTGGTACAGGGTTGTGGCACGAGGCGAAGCCGAGTAGGAAAACCCTGTACCAGTGATAAATGAGTCCACAACCCCACCGCCCTCCAATGGTCAATTGCTTTTCTACAACAGCCACCACATAATAATATAAAAAATAAAGACACAATTGTAACATTAAATTCATGTATTTACAATCATTAATCGTTTCAGAATACATATATCCTTCCGCCACAGAATATAGTCCCATAAACCAGATCAACCATTGCGTTGTAGGTCAGCACAGGTGTTCTTAATCAGATTGATTGGGAGGCGCATTGATACTGGAAATGCGGTCTGAACTGTGGGTCGTTGAGATATTTACCACTGTTGCTAGCCAATCAGAATCCAGTATCCAAACACGCTGTTGTAGAAATTGATATAGAAAATCTACAGTATCGAATCATATCATGTCCTATAATGACATTGTGTGTTGCTTTAAAGGGGCAATCTGGGATTGGTACAGTACATACATTTTTGTGGTGGTTGTGGTGGCTGTTGTAGAAAAGCAATTGACCGTTCGAGGCCAGGGGTTGTGGAGACATTTACCACTGTACAGGGTTTTCCTACTCGGCTTCGCCTCGTGCCACAACCCTGTACCAGTGGTGAATGAGTCCACAATCCCCTTCCTCTCATGGTCAATTGCTTCCTTTTAAATGTTACGCAATGTCACCTGACACAGGTGAGCAGGTGTTGTCTTACATCAGGGTAGAACACGGCCAGGAGAGGCATCACCTGCTGTCTGTCCACCCCCCCCTCCCAGCCCGGAGGACCAAACAGCTGCCAAGAGAACACACTCTGCATTAGCTTGTCCTATATCCTATATCACACATCCTTAGCCTCATAGCATAATTGCCTGAGTCATATTTTGTCCAAATGTAGATATCTGCCTAACTCTCCTCTCCTAACACTGCTGATTCACTGGGCATTATTGCCTCTATGACATCAGCCTATCAGAATGCTTGTTACATTCCAACATCACTATCTGCCCAAGTCATCTCTTTGACAGAGGCATGTTTGACACTACATACAAAGATGGCTCGGCTGACCACAAGTGAAGCGTAACTTAGGCAATTATGCTACGAGGCTAATGATGTTTAGAAAGGGGGAAGAAATCATTGCAAAACCTTAGTAATCTATGGCAACATATCGTGACGTTAGAATTATAAGGATCTATCTCCATTTTTGTCAAAATGTAGTTTTTTACATAATCTGATCCATTAGGTGTTTATTAATGCCTATGTGGTGTAATTTTTAAAACAATATTTTTAGTTAGTAGTTCATAAAAAACAAAGGTTCCATCTCACAGAACATAATGGAATGTAAAAACCTTGACGCTCAATATCTCTGAACTGCCCTAAACGGAGATAGAACCTTATAATTCTAAGCTCACGATATGTAAAAAGGAATAACATTTAAACTCGTCATGAGTAAACTTCAGCAACACATTTGATCTCAACACTTTCACTAAGGAACTCTTTCCATTTGATTAGACCAATTGTACATGTATTTATTTTTTTAATCTTTTTTTACAAAGAAACCAATAACTTTATGCCTAATATAGATTTTGACATAAATCATTAATAATAATAATAATAATTTGTTATATTTATAAAGTGCTTTTCCGGGGCTCAAAGATGCTGACAATATGGGAGAAACGGAAAACACAGAAACAACAAGCAACAGATAACATGAGCACATAGAACACAGAGTTAACAAACAGGGAGGGGGGTGGCAGGGTTAGGGGAGATGGTTAGGAGTAGGGGAGGTTGTATGCATGTCCAGAGGGGGGGGGGGGGGGGGGGGGTGGCAGGGTTAGGGGAGATGGTTAGGGGTAGGGGAGGTTGTATGCATGTCCAGGGGGGGAGGGGGGTGGCAGGTTTAGGGGAGATGGTTAAGGGTAGGGAAGATTGTATGCATGTCCAAGGGGGGAGGGGGGTGGCAGGGTTAGGGGAGATGGTTAGGGGTAGGGGAGGTTGTATGCATGTCCAGGGGGGGAGGGGGGTGGCAGGGTTAGGGGAGATGGTTAGGGGTAGGGGAGGTTGTATGCATGTCCAGGGGGAGAGGGGGGGTGGCAGGGTTAGGGGAGATGGTTAGGGGTAGGGGAGGTTGTATGCGTGGGAGAACAGGGAGGTTTTGAGGTGGGATTTAAAAGTGTAGAGTGAGGGTGAGTCTCTGAGTGGCTGAGGGAGAGAGTTCCAGAGGCGGGGTGCATCATTGTTCAAAGCAAACTCACTTTTGCTACCGGCCAGCCACCTTCGTCATCATTTACTCCATTAATAAACGGCACTTTGTGCATCTCGTGATTTTGGAAAATGTCCTTCGCTGACTTGGGCAGGAACTGTCCATCAACAGTCACACCAAATAATATCGGATTCTAAAAAAAAAAAAATGGTTGAAATGTTCAATAGTTAGAAGTTGCCAGATAAAAAGGAGAGACGTTAAGTCAACATTACCCAACAAATAACAGTAGTCCTCCAGAAAGTATGAACATAAGTTATTGACCTCTAAGGTCTTTAGTAGTTTATTGTCGGCAGCATAAGGGAACACTCAGAGATGTACCCGTGATATGACCTTATTGAAGGTGCTATTATCAGGGTTCCCACACCTTCTGAAACATCACATTCAAGCACCTTTCAAGGACTTTCAAGACTCAATTCCATCAAATTCAAGGACCCAACACGGCATAGTTTGAGACAGATCTAAATGAGAGTTTATATAATAGGAACTATCCGCTCACAGACAACAATTAAAAAGAGAGGCTTGAATGTGTGAACACGAGATGGTCTCTTGCCTTCTCTACCATAGCACAGCAAAACAATATATTGTGAAATGTGCGTAAAGTTAAGCAATACAGAGACTTATTTACTAGTTGACGAGCTAAAGTATTTTTTTTAAATATATATATATATATTTTTTTTTTTAGAGAGAGAGAGAGAGAGGGGGGGGGGGGGAATTCAAGCACTTTCAATGACCCATGTCTATTTTCCAAAACTTTTAAGACCTTGATTTCAAGGACCCATGGGAACCCTGTATTATGCCCTGCTACAGGAGGACCATGTATTCTATACAAAACATGTACATGTATGCTCTCACTGTCCTCTACATCACGTTGGATAAAAAAGGTCTGCTGAATGACATACAGTATCATATTTGATATTAGCAGAAACATCGGTGCTAATGTTAGGTCGGTGTCCAGGATATCTCACCTGTTTTATAAAGTTCAGTATGTCATCCACAGACAGCTTCATCACGCAATCTGCCATCTTCTCTGTATTGGAGATATCATCACATCCAGATGCGTTCGCCACCATCTATTAGCAAGACACAGGATATCAATGGACCTATCGCTAAGCCACGCCCCAAAATAGAAATTGTCCAATCATATCACAGCAAAAGTCACGACAAGCAGAAAACTCGGACAAACAACTCGCTAATATCTGATGGTGAAAAGCTTCTAGACTAAATATTCTTGTCATCTTAAAAAAAAACAAAAAAAACATGTCTATAACTTGGCTGTGGTCAATCAGAAATCAGAAATGTGCCAACTCCCGCCATTGTAAGTCATTGAATGTCATTCAGTCACGGTCGGTCAGTCAGTCACTGTCAGTGAAGCGTTGTTTGTTTGTTGTTTGTTTGTTGTTTGTTTGTTGTTTGTTTGTCCGAGTTTTCAAAGGGGGCGTGGCTTAGTGATAGGTCATGGAAGTGAATTAGGTGGTAAGACGGTAAATATACATATAAACATTTAAATAAATATAATAATAATAATGAAATATGAGACCTGGGCCAGAGGGAGGGGGTTGGGGCTGAGGAGAACATCCATCTCTGCTGTGCCACTCTCCGCTATCCCACCATGCAACAGGCCAGCAGACAACGGAGAGAGGAGCTGGTAATGTTACATAAATAAAGTCAGTTTCACATGTCTGAAGTCTCCCAGTATGAAGTAGTCTGAGCCTTGAATGTATTTGAATGTATTTGAATGTATTTGAATGTATTTGAATGTATTTGAATGTATTTTATAAAAGAAAAACATGGACAAAAATTATATCAATATAAACAATGAAAACATTGTAGAACTATTCATTTTTTGCCTTTCTGGAATTGTTCAGGCTATCAAAACTGGATTAAAAACATGCACAAAGTATTGCTTTCCAAATATATCTTGAACAAAATATATTCATGATATATTTATAGTTTTTTTATATTCAATCACAATATTTGATATAGAGAAAAAGACAAGAATGTCATATTATTATGGCTTATGTTTTAAATATCATATCCGATAGAGAACAGTTTTCCCACATATATTATCAAGTATATTGAAATTGATTAAAGTGTATTGTCTAAAATGTGCTTAATCATACATGAAATGCGTGTGTGTGAGAGATATGTGTGTGTGTGTGTGTGTGTGTGTGTGTGAGAGTGTGTGAGAGTGTGTGTGTGTGAGTGTGTGTGAGAGATGTGTGTGTGTGTGTGTGTGTGTGTGTGTGAGAGACGTGTGTGAGAGAGAGAGTGTGTGTGTGTGTGTGTGTGTGTGTGTGTGTGTGAGAGAGAGATGTGTGTGTGTGTGTGTGTGAGAGTGTGTGTGTGTGTGTGTGTGTGAGAGATGTGTGTGTGTGTGTGTGTGACGTGTGTGAGAGTGTGTGTGTGTGTGTGAGAGAGATGTGTGTGTGTGTGTGTGAGAGAGTGTGTGTGTGTGTGTGTGTGCGTGCATTCGTTCATATATACAATAATACAATTGTATTGTACAATAATACAAATATTATACAATCATTTCGTTGCATTTTCTTGTACTATGTAATGACAATAAAGTGAATCTAATCTAATCTAATCTAATATATCCTCACCAGTAGAGATACGCTCATTCCTCCAGCAGACTCCCCAAATATGGTGACAGCAGCCGGGTCGCCCCCAAAGTTGTGGATGTGTTCCTGGACCCAGCGCAGGGCCTCCACCTGGTCCAGTAGACCCATGTTCCCCGGGGCGAACTCGTCTCCTGTGCTGTACGGAAAACAGATTACTTGGGTCTCATCTTTTCATAAAACGGACTGCACTTATATAGCTATGCCTTTATCCAAAGCGCTTTACAACAGCCTCTCATTCACCCATTCACACACACATTCACACACCAATGGCGGCAAGCTACCATGCAAGGCGCCGGCCGGCCCGCTCATTAGGAGCAATGGGGTTCAGTGTCTTGCCCAAGGACACCTCGACACGTGGCCAGCCGGGGCTCGAACCGCCGATCTGCCGACCTTGCGATCATTAGACGGCGGCTCTACCTCCTGAGACACAGCCGCCCCATCTTTTCATCTTTTAGTGAGATTCCTGACAGTCTCCAGTACCAGTCAAAGGTTTGGACACACCTTCTCATTCAATGGTTTTTCTTTCTTTATATATTATTTTCTGCATTGTAGATTAATAACTGAAGACATCAAAACTGTGAAAGAACACATATGGAATGATGCAGTAAACAAAAAAAAGTGTTAAACAAACCAGAATATGTTTTATATTTTATATTATTTTAGAAGTACAGTATATCAATAAAGAAAAATAAAGGAAACCATTGAACGATGAGGTGTGTCCAAACCTTTGACGGGTACTGGACGTTCACGTGTAGTTCGACAGCAGACCCAGTCTCACCTGAAGAACCCCAGCAAGCCCAGGCGGTATTGGACCAGAACCACAACCACATCCTGGTAGGCGGCCAGGGCAGAACCATCATATGCTGACGCAGCGCCCGCGTACAGCCCCCCTCCGTGGATCCAGACCATGACCTGGGAAGAACCATACAATGGACCTATCGCTAAGCCACGACCCCAAAATAGAAATTGTCCAATCATATCACAGCAAAAGTCTCTACAGGCAGAAAACTCGGACAAACAACTCGCTAATAATCTGATGGTGAAAAGCTTCTAGATTAAATATTCTTGTCATCTTTAAAAAAAAAAACATGTCTATTACTTGCTGTGGTAAATCAGGAATCAGAAATTTGCCAACTCCCGCCGTTGTAAGTCTTTGAATGTCATTCAGTCACGGTCGGTCAGTCAGTCACTGTCAGTGAAGCGTTGTTTAGCTATAGCAGCCAGTGTGAAAACATCTTCAGATCCAGACCATGACCTGGGACACGCATGCAGTACATTCTGTCCACTCTGTCCATTTCAAAACTGAAATCATGGCTGATAGATAACCAATCATGTGACCACTGACCACAAAGCGACCACATTTTAATGATTTAATATTTGATGTAATGTTTTCCTGAGTGTAAAGTGTGATGTTTTTATTTCCTGTAGTTCTGTTTCATCTGATATTTCTATGTCCTGTAGTTCTGTTTTAAATTGTTTATAACATCTGAGGCCGTATTTCCCCTGTGGGTTTACCTGCCATGGGACTGCTGATGCAATCTAGCTATCCAGCTAATTCAGGGAGAGTCAATGACTGTCCATTGTCCAAGAGACGTCCTCAGGGAAGCCGGAATGTGGGTTCAGATGACGTCTTTCTAGGACGTCCAGATGATGTCTTTAGGACGTCCTAAAGACGTCATCTGGACGTCCTAGAAAGACGTCATCTGAACCCACATTCCGGCTTCCCTGAGGACGTCTATTGGACTCGTTGTTTACTGGGTAGACTTACAGGTAGCTTGGTGTTCTCAGTGGGGTTAGACTTACAGGTAGCCTGGTGGTCTCAGTGGGTTTAGCCGGGGTGTAAATGTTGAGGTAAAGGCAATCTTCCGACACCTCAGGAAAAACGTTATTGAAGGCAAAATTGCCCAATTGTTTGATGGTCAACTGTCTGTCTTGAACACACCTAAAAAAAAAAAAAAAAAAAAGGCATATCATCAGGTTTTCGGTGATATCGCATTAACGGAATTACATGAACATATTTGTAAAGGAACAGGTGACAGTTTCACTGTCCAAAGCTGGGCAAATTTAGAAGGTTCTCTTTTTCACTGAACATGTTTAATTCAAGCCTTCCAATACAACCCGAGACTCATTTGAGATGTAAAGGCCTGTTAACTCATTCACTGCCAAGGGAGAATAACGTCACCCAAAATTGTCAAAATTCTAGGGTGCCAAAAGTGAGTTTATTCACCCCAAAATGCATACATTATGATGCTTTGTTTTTGTAGCCAATCAAAACCTTGTTGCTAGGTAGACCTGACACCCTGAGTGTTCCGGAACTCTTTGGCAGTTGGTGTCTTTGGCGGTTGGTGAGTTAATGTGGCCTTAACGTGACCTTAACTGCTCCTCCTGAGACATCTACTACCCCCAGCACTATGGCAAGCCGTTTTAACATTTATTAGCGAAATTTGACTAGTCGTAATTCGATTTTTACTAAAACACACATTTTAATTTGTATTCAAGATATCTATAACGTCATTCTGACTAGTCAAAATTGAATTATAGATATCAGCAGTGATGTCACCGAAAACGACACTCAACTCGTCACACATCCTTATATGACATTGCAGATATCTGTAATTCAGTTTTGACTAGTCAAAATAATAGTTGCAGATATCTCAAACGTCATTATGACTAGTCCAAATTGTATTGCATGACGATGCTCAGGATGCGAGGTATCTCATGATATTGGCGGGACCAGCAAAGCATTTGATGAGTGTTGGCAGAAGCAATGGCGGTTGCTGTGGTGGATAGGATAGCGCGAAAATGCCATGAAATAGAGAGAATATATCATCAAGGGATTTGTGGTGAACGTGAGATTCGTTCACTAGATGCTTGTACTAGAAATCTACAGCGCATTGCAGATGTGAAGCTGCTCCCGCGTTTTCTGACAACAACAGACATATCTGAAACGTCATTTCGCCTAGTTTTAACTCTAATTTAAGATATCTGTAATAACATTTCGACTAGGCAGAATGAAAGTTAAAGATATCACCAATTTGAGATAGCAATCATTACAACTAGTCATAATTCAGTTGCAGATATCGACAATGTGAATAGCTGATATCTACAACTGAATTGTAGATATCTGTAATGACAAACCCCATACACTTGAATGGCAAAATATATTTGAATCTTACTAGTCAAAATATAATTACAGATATCTAAAATGTGAGTTTCGATTAGTCAACATATAATTAAAGATATCTTGAATTTGAGTTTTGACTAGGCAAAATTATGTTGCAGATATCAGTAATGAATATCCATTGTAGCTAATAAATGTTAAAACGGCTTGCCATACTAGCACACGCTTTTCCCCTATACTGTGTTTCCTAAGACTTCTACCCTTGTACTGTTTCTCCAGTGTCTATATATATTATAATAAAAATATATATATATATTTTCTTCTATCACAGAGACTGCCAAAGGCCCCTGGCCTGAGCTAGATTACTCTTCCTGCTACGACTGGTGAACTGATGATTCACTTGCTTAGTCAAATGTATTGATTGTAAGTCGCTTTGGAATAAGGCGTCTGCTAAATGCCCAACATGTAAATGTAAAAATGTGATGCTGGGTCTTACATGAGAGGCTGCTGGATACACACACACACACACACACACACACACACACACACACACACACAGACAGACAGACACACACACACAGACAGACAGACAGACAGACAGACAGACAGACAGACACACACACACACACACACACACACACACACACAGACAGACACACACACATACAGACACACACAGACACCACACACAGACACACACACAGACACACAGAGACACACACAGACACCACACACCACACAGACACACACACACACACACACACACACACACACACAGAGACACACACACACACACCACTTGCTGGGTCTTACATGAGAGGCTGCTGGGTGGCGTCCCTCACCCCCCCCCACCCCCCTGCCGGCCGGGGCGGGGCCAGCCTCAGAGGGCCCACAGGTGGCTGGGCGAACGGCACGCCCAGGTAGGAGTGCACCTCCGCCTCCCTGCCCTTCACACTCAGGTACCGTCCTCTCAGAACCCCCTGGCTGGTCTGGACCACCGGGCCTGTTCAGTTATTACAATCATAATAATTATAACAATCATAATAATAACAATAATAATAATAATAATAATAATAATGATAATAATAATAAGACATTAGACTTATATAGCGCTTTTCTAGACACTCAAAGACGCTTTACAAACTGAAAAGATCGAGTAGTAATAATAATAAAAAGAAACCAAAAACACACACAGTGACAGAATGTATAGCTAAAGTATAGCTAAAAGTTGCAAATGCTAAACCTTAAGAAGCAATATTGACACGATCTAACTGGAGATGGACTATGAGCCTACTCACCATTCAATTCTGCCGTAGTACACAGAAACAGTATGCTCAATAACCCCAGTGAGTGTGTTAAACCCTCCATGGCGAACCGACTCAGGTGAGCTGTCAACGACTCCCGTGACCCCTGTCATGCAACTCCGAACCACTCGAAAATAGTGGAGACTGTTTAGTTAAATCGGTGAAAGGTTAATTTACTTTATACAACAGTTAGATCCGACCAAGTAATTTGATTGGACAAGAGGCATCTCATTAGTATATTCGCGATTAAAACGAAAGCCTCGTTCAGGCAACTCTCGATTGGGATTCAAAGTGATTCCTCGAATGAGAATGTGTATGAGGACATCTAGTGGTAGGAATTGGTACTGCAACATGCGAAGTTACAGCATGTATAACGATATTATTTATTATATTTAGATCATTAAACACTAATTGTGAACTGGAAGATCATAAAGGAATAATCAGAGCAATACAGAACAATACTGGTTTTGATGCAAAGTCATTTTGTCATTCTCACAAATGTCACAATATATAGATAACAATCAAGAAAAACGATATCATTCGCCATTAATTAAGAAGACACATTTTAATCTTAAAATAATAATAATAATGCTACTGACAACAAAGTCATTAATGCAACATAACGTGCAGTTTAATGTAATCCAAAATGTGTTCTCAGTAAGCCTATTAAATACAAAGAGAGGGGCAATGTTCAGTAAATAACGAGGTTTGATCCCCAGAGCGACCCGTACGTCCACCCACGATAACTAACGCGAACGAGTTGGAAGTGAAGCAAAGTCAAATCTCTCGTTGCGCAAATTGCCAAATCAACAATATCATTGGATAGAGATTAAAAGTGGCTTGTTTTGGTGTTTTGGTGAGTAGCCTATTAACTAGGAATGGATGTGCTCTCATCCGAAATCTGTTTCTGCAAGTTTTCATTCGTCTAAAAAACAAACTATTTGAAATGAGTAGTTCACTGTTCACCCAGGCTGTTGCATGCTTGGAGCTTGTGTTGTTGGATCTATAGCTCAATATATCATAACAATCGTTCATGTTGTGATGCAACAAGCACCACATTTGGCAGAAGTGTTGATGAATATAACAAATCGGGATATTGGGCCATCAGACACTCGCCCCCTGGTGGCCGTAGCAGCCATTTGATTCATAACATGTGTTTTTGAAGGCGAGGCACGACAGGTGAAGAGGGTTTTATCTCATTATTATTATTATTATTATTATTATTATTATTATATTAGATATTATAATTTATTTATTTTTTAGATAAAACCCTATTCACCTGCCGTGCCTCGCCTTCAAAAACATGAAATAGTTGTAATGTAACTAAGTGATTAACTGGCTAACTATTTTATGTTTTTCTGAAATGTTATGTTTAAATATGCAAATGATGCATTAATAACTGAAATCTGAATATTGGATGAAGCCAGGTTTTAAAAAAAAATAAAAAAATAAAAAAACTGTTAAGGTTATGTCACAAGGAGTATTGTGATGTCAGAGATGTGTCATGTATGTTTCGGTTTGTTACAATGTTGCTACTTCACCAGCAGGCGGGGTTGTACGGTCCGTGTCCCTGGGGGAGCAGAGCCGTGCGTATGGAGGAGAGTGACCCCTGGGTTCAGGAGGAGAGTGACCCCTGGGTTCAGGAGGAGAGTGACCCCGGGGTTCAGTCCTCCCTGCGCCGCTCGGCCAGACTGGGCCTCGAGGTGTTGGAGCGGGCCTCCAGACGGACCGTAGACTGGTGCAGCAGCTCTGCTCCGTCCAGCAGTCACACTCCGACTCACCAGGTAGCCTGCTACACATCGTGACGTTAGAATTATAAGGTTCTATCTCCATTTTTGGCCAAAACTGAGTGTTTTACATAATCTGATCCATCAGGTGTTTATTAATGCCTGTGTGGTGTTATTTTTTAAAATGTTGACATGTTTGAGTTAGTAATTCATCAAATACAAAGGTTCCATCTCACAAAACATAATGGAATGTAAAAACTTTGACGCTCAATATCTCTGAACTACTCTAAACGGAGATAGAACCGTATAATTCTAAGCTCACGACATGTCTTCATTTCTATCTATCTGTTTTTTGTTATTTTTTATGTGTTTTTCCTTATAATATTACATTAGACTTATATATCGCTTTTCTAGACACTCAAAGACGCTTTACAAACTGAGAGAAATCGGACCTTGATGGTCTTTTAATGGCCACACACACGGCAGTTTTACACTCTGATCACACACATGCAAGTTTTTAGGTGAACACACACACAAACACAAGCACATGCACTATCTTCGGCGGGTCGCCAGGTGGAAATTGTCCTCTGCCTTTGTAACCCATCCGGGCTGCCATTCCTCCACTGGCAGCCAGGGGCAGCGGTCGCCCTTTTGGCGCGGCTTGAACCGACGCCCGGCGCCCCGGGGACCAAGTAGCGTTCTTCCCCATCGTGGTCAGGGACGGGTGTTCACTTTGGCATGTCTTTCCATGTGGGGTGAAGGAGACCCCTAGTGGACATGGGGGGAACATGCCAACCCCAAGCCACATATATGTGCCACAGCAACCAGGCTTTCACCCTTTTTGGACTCCCATCCAGGTTACTAACCAGGCCCAGCCCTGCTTAGCTTCTGAGATCTGACGAGATCAGGCTTGACAAGGTGGTACGGCCGCACAACTGAAAAGATCGAGTAGTAATAATAAAAAGAAACAAAAGGTAAATAGAAGAAAGTATAGGGGTCTAATTGAGGTAGTGCTGGGGACACATGGGAAGGGGAGGGGGGGAGAGGGTTAACTGGTGAAGGCGAGCTTGAAGAGGTGGGTTATGAGGGCCTGTTTAAATGTTGGGAGGGTGTTGGCCTGTCTGATGTGGTTGGGGAGGGCGTTCCAGAGGGACGGGGCTGCGGCTGAAAAGGCCCTGTCACCCCAGGTCCGGAGCTTGGTCCTGGTGGTCTTGATTAACCTTGAATATTCCGGTGGTTTCTGAAACTCTCCTCGTCTCCACAGCTTCAGGGAGACTCGACTCGTTCAAGCCTGGATGACGCCTTTGAGATGATAGCAGAGTTCATGGCACAGACGACATATCAGTGCAAGGTCAGATGGTCTACATTTGAGGGGAAAAAAAATCAAGGCCTTAAAAGTTTTTGAAAATAGACATGGGTCATTGAAAGTGCTTGAATTCCCCCCCGCCCCTCCTCTCTCTCTCAATTTAAAAAAATAATAATATATATATTCAAAAAAATGTTTTACGTTATTATATTAGATAAGTGACATTGCTTAACTTAACACAGTAACTTTACACATATTTCACAATACATTGTTTTGCTGTGCTGTGGACCATCTAGTGTTCAAGCCTCTACATTCAAAAGCCTCTCTTTTTAATCATTATCTTGTCTGTGAGCGGATAGTTCCTATTATATCCTCATCTAGATCTGTCTCACACTATGCTGTGTTGGGTCCTTGAATTTGAGGGACTTTAGTCTTGAAAGTCCTTGAAAAGTGCTTGAATTTGATGTTTCAGAAGGTGTGGGAACCCTGATTTAATGTTGTCGGGGTCTCTTTCATTGCATAGTGAAAATGTGTTTGATGGAATTAAAATGGTGTATGTTTTCAGAACTTCTACATGCCAGGGACTTCTCCGGAGCCCAGCGAGAACGAAAGAACCCACGTGTGTAGATATCACCACCGCCGCCCAGGACCCTCGCTGCCAACCAGGAAACACGTAAGGCAAAGTTACATGTTGCTCTTCAAAGTAATAATCTGTAGGCCTGTGCACCTTTATAAGCTTTCATCAACAAGTCTGACGTTTTATTGTTGTAAATTTCTTTTATTAGGATAAAACCCCTGGAGATGAACCATCTCGTTTTCGAGGGGGTCCTAAGTTACAACACAATGCATAATACAATAATACAATACAAATATAATAATACATATTGCATAATACATAATCATTACATATTACATAAGAACAGGATAAACAATAAAAGACACACACATGACAAAACACAGACAAACAACAACACACATTGCCGGTTGAAAACATTGAGAACATCACAACCATAACACAACCAAAATGGATAACAGAACAAGGGAAGGCGGATCTACATACAACAATATACATACTACATTACTACCTTTTATATTGACTGATATCAGCAACAATGCACTGGCTTGGCAACCAGTTCTGCCCCACTGAAACCTCTCTTAACCCTTTTAACCCTATTATTAATCAGGGTTCCTACGGGTCCTTGAAATCCTTGAAAGTTTGTGAATTTGAGAAAAAGAAATCAAGGCCTTAAAAGTTTTTGAAAATAGACATGGGTCATTGAAAGTGCTTGAATTCCCCCCCCCCCCCCCCCCCCCTCTCTCTCTCTCTCTCTCTCTCTCTCTCTCTAAAAAATATATATAAAAAATGTTTTTACTTAACTCGTCAACTAGTTCTGTCTCAAACTATGCCATGTTGGGTCCTTGAATTTGAGGGAATTGAGTCTTGAAAGTCCTTGAAAGGTGCTGTTTGAAAGGTGATGTTTCAGAAGGTGTGGGAACCCTGATTAATTATTAATCATTAATTAAACATTCCGCCTGGATTTATTTTTGTTTCTTTGGCTGTAAAAGTGTCAGAAAATGTCTCAGGAGTAAGTGCTTTTGGCTCTTTTAAGCCTTATTAAGTTGCATGGATTAACATGGCTTTCTATGAGGACCATTGGGTTCCTATGATGCATTTAAAACGGATCTCCTCTTTTATCTTTTAAGCTTGACAGCTCAATGCAACTTTACACTGTGTACTAACTGAACCTACTTAACTTCTATACACAGGGTTTCCCACGGGTCCTTGAAATCCTTGAAAGTTTGTGAATTTGAGAGAAAAAAAATCAAGGTCTTAAAAGTTTTGGAAAATAGACATGGGTCATTGAAAGTGCTTGAATTCCCCTCTCTCTCTCTCTCTCTCTCTCTCTCTAAAAAAATATCTATATTCAAAAATGTTTTACTTATTTCACAATATATTGTTTTGCTGTGCTGTGCAGTAGGGAAGGCAAGAGACCATCCAGTTTTCACACATTCAAGCCTCTCTTTTTAATTGTTGTCTGTGAGCGGATAGTTCGGATGAGCGGATGGTATGTGTGAACACCTAATCTAATGGATGGTATGTGTGGACACCTAATCTAATGGATGGTATGTGTGAACACCCTAATCTAATGGATGATATGTGTGAACACCTAATCTAATGGATGATATGTGTGAACACCCTAATCTAATGGATGGCACATCTGTTCCTGCAGGCACGGCGGGCGCCTCCAGACTTCCACATCGAGGTGTCACCAGGCAGCTACGCCGTCACCGCCGGGACCGCGGACTCACCGCAGCAACACACACGCCTGGTGCACCTCGCTGCAGGACAGAGCATGAACCTGACCTTTGACCTCCCAACCAATCATGAATCTGACCTTTGACTTCTCAACCCTGACCCCTGACCAATCATGAACCTGACCTTTGACCTCCCAACCAATCATGAACCTGACCTTTGACCTCTCAACCCAGGACCCTGACCAATCATGAACCTTTCCACAGACAATAACAAAACTGCCAAAACAAAAATGTTTACTGTACGTCTGTGTTCTTGCTTAAGAGGATGTTTCTGATGTTTTTATTTGTTGCACTTGAGCGGGGAGGAGGAGGGGGGGGGGGGGGGTGTTTTACAGTGTTATGATTTGCTGCTTAATAATAATAAGCCATATTCTGATGATCCGATCATGTTGTTTTTGTTTAAGGATTTGTATCAAATTAAATGTCTGTCCCAAAGTGTCATGTAATGCACAGATGATGATGTACCTTTGCCCTATGAGTGTATCGTAATAAAGTATGTTTTATATTTTACAACAGTTAGTTCCGACCAAGTAATTTGATTGGACAAGAGGCATTCCATGAGTGCTGATAGGCTATACAGTATAACAGCACTGGGATTTTTAACTATGTATCACTCCGCCGCACAGGTGTTCTACTAAATGACCGGTAACTGTTGTATAAAGCCGTAGAACTGTTGTATAAAAGCAATATCACACTCGAGGTCGTGCTGAACTGAATAGCAGCACGGCTGTGATCGTCTTCGGTACGAGGCCGTGCTGATATTCATTATAACAGCACTCCCTCCTGTGTGATATTGCTTAAATAAAAACCGATCACTTGACATGGCCCTCCTCCTGAATACAGTTTCACCATGGTAACACAGCAGGGTAATAAACTAGTCAGACATACAGCAGCCTATAAGTCTGATCTTATCTGATCTCTGCCACCATGATTGAACTTTGTTCCCTGAGTCATCAGTTGGACATCAGGTGGAGCTTGACAGCATGTTTCTTGACCAAGCTATGATTTCCTGTAAAAACAGATGCTCTGCAGTCCCTCCTCTGCATTGTGTGTGGGTAATAATGCAAGTGAAAGGAAAGGAAAACAAGGTATAAATAGGCTTACTGTTACACCCTATGAGGCTATCATAGCTATCTGTGGAACCTTCTGTTGCAAGACCATCCAGACGAAATCTACAACATGGGTGAGCTTTATGCAACTTTATCAAACGTATTTACATCTGAGGTTGGTGGTTGATGATTCACAAAGAATAGTGCAGCAGCCGTTAAGATATCCATAATATGATGATGTTAAAAGTCCTGTACAGTAAATATACTACTCTTATTCCTTTTCTGTTTTGGCAGATTGATATTGTAGGCTACAGAAGAAGAGCTAATATTGGTGTTTGGTTGGAATCATATGGCTGTGTTCTCCAATGCCTTCTTGCGCCCTGTAGCCTATAGATCAGATACCAAGTACACGGATCTGCTCGTCTAGACCAGTGGTTCTCAAGCCTCTCCTCGGGGACCACCAGCCGTTCCACATATTTGATCTGTTCCACCACCACCAGCACACCTGATTCAACTAATCAAGTGCAAAGCAATTATGGTTTGTACTTGATTAGTTGAATCAGGTGTGCTGGTGGTGGAACAGATCAAATATGTGGAACGGCTAGTGGTCCCTGAGGAGGTTTGAGAACCACTGGTCTAGAGTCTAGCCAGAGCGCAAGAACGCTTTTTGGAACATAGTAATTTCTTCTTTTTTAATTCTTTTTTTAAGGTGTAGGGCCATCCCACTCTTTCTGTATTTTTTAACTAATGCTAAATTGACAACAATTAATCACATTTCTGTATAGGCCTTCTGTATAGGGAACGTGTTAGACGTCAGCTATCAGCTTTGACGACGCAGCGTTTATTAGCCTTCCCTTTTTACCATTATAATATGATTTATGCATCAAAATTAAAATCATTTTTTAACTTGGTCTACTGACGTCACACAAGAGTATGTTAGAGACTCATGCCTGGAGCTTCGGAAACAGTTGCCCGGAGCACTTTAGGTGCGTTCGTTTCGATTCTATGGACTCTGTGATTGGTCTGGCGAGGGTTAAAACCTTTTTGTATTTAATATTTTGTAACATTATTGTCATCATTCTTTATTTAAAATAAAATTATACATAATGACATTTTTAAAAAGGGGGAAAAAAGACCAATTTCATACAAATAAAGGCTTCTAACATTAATAATTTTCTATTGGATGCATCATAAAGGCGAGAGAGAAGCAGCGAACGACCTCAGTTCCATAAACCAATACAAGACCAAGATCTCAAATGTGGCACGAAGATATGGACAGGAGCCATCTCTCATCGCTGCCATCATCTCCAGAGAGTCCAGTGGTGGGCGGACTCTGATAAACGGCTGGGGGGACCATGGGAACGCCTGGGGCCTTATGCAGGTGGGTACTCAGACACGAGGGTGCGTTGGCCAGGGTTGTGTTAAGAGTAATAAGGGATGACGTTAGGTGAGGTTTCAATTCCATTTGATTCAATAGATCTTTTTCACGTCAGGGGGAAAGGGATCATTTGAGCGCCCAAGTTATACCTACAAATAAAACATAAACCATTAAAACCGACAGATACATGCAACAAGGGGTGGGGGGTGGGGGGTAAATGACTGTAAGTAACAATAGTAGTAACTAGAATACATGCTGCAGATTAATACGTTTTACAGGTAATGCAGCTACAGCTACTTATGCAGGATGTCAGGTCAAGTAGCAAACGGTCACCCCAAGCATTTTTCTCATATTTTCACAGGCAAGGCAAGGCAAGTTTATTTGTATAGCACATTTCATACAACAGGGGCAATTCAAAGTGCTTTACATACATTATTTAAAAATACAGCAAGAGGAGCATAGTAAGATTATTTTTTTTTACAATGAATAAAACGTGAATATAAGAAGTAAATAGATCAAACATTTGATAAGACAATAGTTAATGGGAAAAAGACATTGATAGAAGGGTTTGTGTTTAATCATAACTGCTGCAAAACATGAAGGTTTTTAGCTTAGATTTAAATATTTTAAGGGTTTGGGCCTGTTTGATTTCTTCAGGGAGTTTGTTCCAGGAGCATGCAGCAGCGTGACTGAAAGCTGCTGCACCGTGTTTTGTTTGTACTCTTGGAATTATTAGCTGATTAGTCTCAGCTGACCTTAGGGACCTTGCGGTAATATAGGGTGGGAGGAGATCTGATATGTATTTTGGTCCAAGACCATTTTGTGATTTGTATGTAATTAGGAGGATTTTTAATTCAATTCTCTCTCACAGGTTGACAAGCGCTACGGGAACACGCCCGTAGGGGGCTGGGACAGCGAGGAACATCTCAGCCAAGCCAACGGGATTCTGGTTTGGTTCCAGAATGAGGCACGAAGGAGATTCCCTAACTGGAAGAGTCATGAGCAGATGAGAGGTAGTCTATCGAACTTTTTAATATAGTTTGATTCAGATGATACTGTGGCTGTTAAACACCAAAACAAAGCTGCACTGTAACATTATTATATTTAGTACATACTAAACTAGATACAGCTTATTATAACCGGTGTAGGTACAGAATTTGATCGGGGTCCTGCCATTACTGATGACGTATCACCGTATGATTGGCTGTGATGATGTAACACATTATGATTGGTTGCAGAGCCGTAAACGTGATGACGTAACACATTATGATTGGCTGCAGAGCCGTAAACGGAAGCCATCTGGGTTACAGGAGCGGGCTAGTTTGCTAACGTTAGCAAACAATGTCAATGTGAACTCCACCCTAACCCTAACCCTAACCATAACCATAACCATAACCATAACCATAACCATAACCATAACCTAAACCCTAACCCTAACCTTAAATCTAACCCTAACCTTAACAACGTTAGCAAACTAGCCCGCTCCTGTAATTCAGATGGCTTCCGTTTACAGCTCTGCAGCCAATCATAATGTGCAACATCATCACAGCCAATCATTGATTGATTGATTGAAAACTTTATTAGAAGATTTGCAGAAGTAGGTACATGACAGTACATATTACATACAAGGTCAACTAACAGGATAAAAAACCCAAGAAAGCCACTGGCTTATTTCAATTGGGGTCCTTGATTCTCAATTCATCGTTACATGTAAGACAGACAAAGACAAATAACTATTACTATCTACAAGATAAAAATACATCCATCATGGGAAGAACAATACAACAAAACATGTTGTATGTACAGCGGGTAGGACAGGTGGGGACATACACCACAGGTGGGGGCGGGGGACAAAACACAAAGTATGTACAGTGGGTAGTTCGGGTCTTTTAATCAGATTTTTGATTTAGAGGGTCCAGTTACGGATTGCAGCCTCCTGTAAATGTTTTTTGAGAGTGGTTTTGAAGGTGGGCAGTGTTTTGCACTCCTTTAAGATTATAGGAAGGGCGTTCCACATTTTTACTGCATAGTTTGCAAACGAGTTTAACCCCTTGTTTGTGGTGCAACGCGGTTGAACGTGGTTCGTGGAGCTTCCTCTGGTGTTGTATGTGTGGACGTTGTTCACTTTTTGGAAGTATGTTGACAGGTACTTGGGTGTCTTTGTGGTGTAGCGTATCTGAAATGATATGATCATAATGTGTAACATCATCACAGCCAATCATAATGTGTAACATCATCACAGCCAATCATACAGGGATACGTTTCAGTAATGCCAGAACCCCGATCAAATTCCGAGAACCGTTCAAATTCTGTACCTACACCGGCCAATCGATTTCTTGTGTGAGATGGGATTATCGCAGTAACGCTGTTTATTGGCTAGCCATAGCATTCATAGTGACATCTGATTGGTGGCACCAACGCATGCGCAGTCAGTTGCTAAAGTAGAGGCGTGTTTAAGTGTTTTTCTGATCAGGTTTAGTTTTTCACCGAAACCGCATGGTTGTGATGTGCCGTCAATTCAGTATTTAATTTGTTTAAATAATTGTGTTCTTACGTCGCTTGTGGGCTATGAAAAAAAATTGAGAGAAGACTATATTTAATATTAGGAAATAATGTAAACCAAAATCGCAATCCAAAACATGGGTTTAACCAGGCCCGCCGAGATCCAAGTTAGGCTTAAGGAAGGGACAGTAGGTCCTGGATACTAGATTTCAGGGGTAACCAGGCCCGCCGAGATCCAAGTTAGGCTTAAGGAAGGGACAGTAGGTCCTGGATACTAGATTTCAGGGGTAATCAGGCCCGCCAAGATCCAAGTTAGGCTTAAGGAAGGGACAGTAGGTCCTGGATACTAGATTTCAGGGGTAACCAGGCCCGCCGAGATCCAAGTTAGGCTTAAGGAAGGGACAGTAGGTCCTGGATACTAGATTTCAGGGGTAACCAGGCCCGCCGAGATCCAAGTTAGGCTTAAGGAAGGGACAGTAGGTCCTGGATACTAGATTTCAGGGGTAACCAGGCCCGCCGAGATCCAAGTTAGGCTTAAGGAAGGGACAGTAGGTCCTGGATACTAGATTTCAGGGGTAACCAGGCCCGCCAAGATCCAAGTTAGGCTTAAGGAAGGGACAGTAGGTCCTGGATACTAGATTTCAGGGGTAACCAGGCCCGCCGAGATCCAAGTTAGGCTTAAGGAAGGGACAGTAGGTCCTGGATACTAGATTTCAGGGGTAACCAGGCCCGCCGAGATCCAAGTTAGGCTTAAGGAAGGGACGGTAGGTCCTGGATACTAGATTTCAGGGGTAACCAGGCCCGCCGAGATCCAAGTTAGGCTTAAGGAAGGGACAGTAGGTCCTGGATATTAAGGGGTAACCAGGCCCCGGTTGAAATACCCTGCAACCAAGTGAGAGGGCAGTACATTGCGGGTGGGGTAGCGTGTACCACAGGTGCAGGTCCCATACTAGCGTGACTACACTCATTGAGGGGGCTAAAATAGTATATAGTAGTGTATGAATGTATGACATGTATCACATAGTGTGTAAGAAATGTAAATCTTTACCTTTTCTTTTGACTGTTTTCCCCTGCTTTTATATTCATTCTATGCTTGTATATGTTTTTATATTCACTTTATGTTCTTATTCCTGTTGTAAAGCACTTTGAGCTGCATTTCTTGTATGAAAGGTGCTATATAAATAAAGCTTTACTTACTTACAATGGGGTGACATGCTTTTTGGCAAGAGCTGTAGTTCTCCCCATGGCCACCGGGTATAGCTGGTGTTCTGGTGATGTATGCTGCCTTCATACCTGAGATGTTGTTCATGAACTTTATTAAACTTTAGGCGGGTGTACTTTTGTGGTTTCTGATAGGTTGAAAAGTCATATGGGCGGGGGTAGAGAGCCTCAGACGTGATGTTTACTGCGGCCTGCTGTCAAAGCGAATTTATCTCGCAGACCAGTCGTTCCCCAGCACAATTTGGGGGCGGCTTTTTGGTTGCAAGTGAATTAAATGTAGTCATCACCAGTTGTTCTCCCTGCGACCTCCGACCTCCCTGTAACCAGATGTACTGTAAGTGTGATGTATTCACCGTTGCCATGGTTTTGTTAACGCTATGCATACTGGGTATTGAAAATGCCATGTTGTACTGTTATGTTGATCTAACGTGGGGCTACACAGTAGAATACAATAAATACTCAAGTTACAGCCGTTGTCTGAGTAGTACATGTTATACAGGTGAGGTTCCTAGTCCTCCGGATACAACAGTAAGCACTCGCCAAGTCAGCTCATTTGGTAGTGTCGAATATTTCTCTGTTTCAGTGATAAAAGAAGGTAAACTCCTGGCCAAAGTTTTAAAAGTATTTATTCAAAAAAGGTTGGGTCTTCAGATTACAGGCACACTGAACAGTCACAACGTGAATCGAGGTAGTAGAGATCAGAATGAGCTCCCGACTGAGCTCCAGGTTTTATAGCCTTCCTTCTAGGCCTCTGATTGGCCTAGACCCTCGGGGGCGTGCATGCGTGTGTGTGTGTGTGACTGCGCATTGTGCGACAATTCGTGTGTGTGTGTCAGCACATGTGCGACAACTCGTGTGTGTGTGTCAGCACATGTGCGACAAGATCGTTTATAATGAAGTATCAAAAGTATTTGATAAAGTGTATATGAAGTAATAAAAATATACGTGAATATATGTGTAAGATATACGTTATATAAGAAAGCTACTAATGTGTAAAAATATACTACACATCCCCCCTCGGACCACCCAGAGGGTGTTCCGAAACTAAATGATCACATAAACCAAAAAATAAAAACACAAACCCCACATATCACAGCTAAGAAAATATAATAAAAAAAAATAAAAAATAAAAAAATAAAAAAATAAAAAATAAAAATAACTATTAAGAACCCAAAGACATCACGCAAAAAACAGAAATCAACCAATAACAAAAAGAATCTTGAAAATAACAACCACAATTAAACCAAACACAGTCCATCATGCACAAATCAATATAGAAACTTCCAACGACCGATGTTTTCTTTGTCCTTGAAGCGCCAGGGACAGAGGTTACTAGCACATGAACCCAGTTGGAGAACAGCCTTTACCGCTTTCTCAGATTGATATCCTTTCCCAGTCAAGAGTGTTTCCTTCGTTGTGCTAGGAACAGAACCGCTTTCCTATCTTTGCATAACCACCACACCACTTCTCAACTGACATCAATCACATGATATAGAAAGAAACAAACAGTAATCGAAGCAAATAATCATAAAACATCACTTAATAAACAAATCATCAAAAGAGGAAACAAAATCAGAAAGCAAAACAGAATCCAGCTTTTGCTCATCAGCTACGTTGGTCAACATTAAAGCATTAATAGGAACATCCGAAATACACTTTCCAAAACATTTGATCAAAATACCAAGTAACATAATACAGATGATAATGACAACAAAAATAATAGCGACGGACCTGATCATATTACCAACACCTGAAAAAGCAGAATCAAAGAAATCTAACATATTCCAACCGTGTTCTTTATGTAAATCCTCTACACCCTTCTTGTTAGATTCATGAAAATCATGCAAAGCGTTACCAGAATCCGAAATATAACTGCAGCATTCACCGCCTATCAAAGCACAAGTACCACCCTGACTGGCCAAAATAATGTCCAAAGCCATTCTATTTTGGAGAGCTACATTCTTAGTTTCAGTCAATTCAGTGGCCAGGGCAGACACTACAGCATCCGAAGCATTAATGTGTTTTTCAAGAACGGATGATAAGGCACTTAATTCAGTCTGAGTGTTGTAGACACCATAACTTGGGAATATTAGGCCAAAAAACTTCTGAGCGGCAGACAACGCCCTACGACTACGATGGGTTGCTTGTTTGTGAAGTACAGACATCTCCTCCCGAGTAACTTTCCTAATCAAAGGTATCAGATGAGCCAAATAACAACCACCCTCAATCAAAGCAGGAAGCTTAGAGAATGCATCATTATCACACACAAGAAACACATGTTCCGGGAGTTGAAGCTCCGTACCAGGATACGAGAAAATGGTTCCACCTATACAAGACGCAGCCCCTAACTGACGAACCGAGCTGATCTTGGGCCGTACTTGAATGTCAATACAGGTTGTAACATTTACGAGAGGCATGACTTTAAGCTGCGTGGTGCCTCTCTGCCGTCTGGTAGTATTGGTATCATGTAATTTCATTTGAGGCACCATAGCACAATCAACAACTTTACATTTTAATCCAGAAATAACAACTGAACCCCTCCACCGTGTAGAAGTCACACTCCCAGAACATGACAGATGAGGACTCAATGCAGTACCATTTAATTGAGCGAACATAGCTTGGATAATATATATCTTCTTCGGACCTGTTGGTTGTGACAAATGTGTAAGCCTATCAATAATAACCTTCCCCACACCGCTAGGCCTATGGTGTTTGTTAACCGCTGCTGTCAGACGTTCCAACACACCAATATCCACACCTGCATAGGAAGAATTTAAAGGAACCAGAATCGTGCTGGGCTGACAAGAAGAGCTCTGGTTCTTGCCCTGTAAAACAAATGGGGCTAAACCCTGCCAATTATAATGAAGCCATTCTGCTTTAGTTAACGGTATGGGGAAAAACATAGGAGCAGACGCACTTACAGGGACCTGTTGACAAATCCAACAATCAGAATAATTCATTTTTGAAGCAAAATCTTTCATGATACTAGTGGCAGAATTAGGGTGGGACCGTGTCCCCAGGTGATTAGAATCATACAACAAATAATCGTCAGTAGCGACTACAATCGCCTTCATAGGAGCCTTCACAGCAACATTTTCAACCTTTCCAGGTAACTCATCGTGAACATATTTATGCACCAATGTCTCACAGTCCAACCTATAGTGGTGTGGATAGTCAGGCCTGGTCCTACAAATTTTGTCCTTGAAATTGTTGGATTTACTAGACACCGGTTCACCGATATCACGTCTAGCACACCAATACGAGCTCTCTTCCTGGTCAACATTAGTTAATGTCACACGAGTTTCTTGCATGTTGCTTGAGTACTGATCAAGTGTAATATATGTAGTATCCAATAAATACCACTCGCTCTCTTCGGCGGTATAGATCAAACAATCATCAATAGTACAACGTGAATGTGGGCAAGTAAAAGCTCTACTTGCTATGATCATTCTTCTCTGACGTCCAGGCATAACAGTGTGTGAGTAAAGTGTAACATTGTCCAAAGAAGTCAATGGGGTAGGAACACTAAGGGGTATATTAGTCTCTGAAACGGCATGGCTTGAGTTTCCTCCTAATTGGCCTTGGTGTTTTACGGGGTCTGTCTGGTTGAGGTGTATCACTGACAGGTCTGTGTCTCTCAATGGTACCTCGGTCCGGGCATCCGCCCGGGTTGCTGACATCTCCGTCTGGAGCATTGTCAGGGTCGGAAGGGGTGACAACAGGGGCAACACCAGGCTCGGTAGAACCCCCAAGAGGGGTGTCGCAGTCACTGGATCCTTCACGGTCTCCGTTGACCCACTCATCAGTGGGCTGGACAGGGTCTGGGACGAGGCCCCCGGCATCATCTGCATCATGACGCAGATACTCACCAACATCTTCGTCAGCCTGGATGTCCAAGCTGTGGACTTCCTCGTCCCCAGGGATCTCCTCACCATCCTGCTGAGGTTCTCCCTCATCGTCCTCATTGGGTGCCTTGATGCAGTGATGAACGTGATACCAGGTGGGGGACCCCTTGATCTGGAGGGCAGTCCCAGTGCACCGAACGACCTCGTAAGGTCCTTCCCGTCGAGCCTCATGCCACTTCCGTCTGTAGACCTTCACGTATACCTTGTCACCCGGTTGCAACGCGTCCTTCCTCTCCTGTGCGTTCACCTCCTCCTCACGTTCCTGTTTGTGGAGCACATAAGAAGAGATACTCTTTTGCCGGTTAGTCATGTACTGTACATAGGCTTTCATGTCACTCTCCAGGAGAGCCAAACTTGGCCCTTTCCCACTGGTTCGTACACAGGGAGCTGTCATTATCCTCCCCATTACCAGTTCATGGGGAGTCAAGTGCAGCCCTCGAATCTCACTGGAACGACAGGCCATCAATGCAAGAGGGAGTCCTTCCAACCAATTAAGACCTGTATGCTTACAGACCTTAGAAAGACGGTTCTTAAGGACCCCGTTCATCCTCTCTACTATCCCCTGGCTTTGAGGTGAGTAAATACACCCAAGTCTCTGCTTGATTCCCAACTTTTGTAGTATAAGCTTTACCGTCTTATCCACAAATTCCTTACCATTGTCTGACGATATCCTATCTGGAATTCCAAACCTAGGCATGACTTCCCTGCATAGGAACTTTGCTACAGACTGAGCATCCTTTCTTCGAGTGGGGCAAGCTTCTACCCATCTGCTGAACCTGTCTACTACAACTAGCATGTACCTGTATCCTGCAATAGGTTGAATCATGTCCACATAATCAATCACTAAATGTTTCATTGGCCCGTTTGGGGTAGGGATATGCCCAGTTCCCACTGGTATTCCAGGTCTGATATTGTTCTTCAAACAGACCACACATTGACCAAGGACATGGTCTATTTGTTCCAACAAATATGGAGCCCAAAAACCATATTCCTTGGTGATCTTGCGTCTTACCTCCCCCCTGGACACATGTGCTAATCCATGAGCTTCCTGTATCAGTACGCCTAATAAATCTGGGGGTGCCACAACCAGCCCCTCATGATTTCTCCATAGACCTGTGTCATCCTGACTAGCTCCTCTTGTTAACCATAAGTTTTTGTCTAGCGCATTTGCCTCACTCTGTAACATCAACAAATCCTCAAGCGTGACCATGCCCTGTAACTGTACTTCATGTGTGACCAGCAGAACTTTACCTGCTTTGTCTGCTCCTGTAATAGCTTTGGCTGCATCATCTGCAGCCCTGTTACCTTGTGTGACATGTGATGAGTCAGATCTGTGTGCGGCACACTTCACTATGGCTAATTCCCTTGGTTTCATCATGGCTTGTAACAGCTTCATGATTTGAGCGTGGTGCTGAATAGGCGAACCATCAGTTTTCTTAAAACCCCGTCCCTTCCATACAGCTCCATGTAAATGACACACATTGTGGGCATAGGCAGAGTCGGTGTATACTGTCACTCTTTGTCCGGTTCCCAAATTGCATGCTTCTGTGAGGGCAATCAATTCAGCCAACTGAGCTGAACAAGGCTGAGGAACAGCCTCGGCTTGTTCCACAATGAACCCCGAATTTTGGGATCGGACTATGGCATACCCGGCACGTAAATGTTCTCCTACCCGGTAACAAGATCCATCAGTCCAATACTCAACGTCAGCTTCCTTTAAAGGCAAAGCTAGTAGATCTGCTCTAAGCTTAGAGTACCTCGTAGCTTCCTTCACACAATCGTGTGGTTCCCCATCTTCTGGGGTTGGCAAGGTCTCTGCTGGGTTAAGTGTGTTACATCTTAGTAAGGTTACATCTTCCCTTTCCAACATCCTGTAATAATCCCTAATCCTAGGCATCGTCAAAGTGTACTTGCCTTGATTCAAGAGGTTCCTTAGACTGTGGTGGCAGAGAATGGTAATTGGGTACCCCATTGTTAAGGCTGTTGCCTTCTCGTACATAAGATAAGCCCCGGCCATTGCTCTGTAACATGGCGCGAAACCCATTTCTACCTCTGAATATGCGACAGAGTAATAGGCTATGGGCTGTGGACTAGGTCCAATGCCTGTTGGTTGCGTAAGAACAGCGCAGGCATACTTCCCCTCGGCTGAAGAAGAAACATACAATCCAAATTCTTTGGAATAATCTGGAAGCGCTAAAGCTGGCGCTTCTTGCAATTTGTGTTTAATTGTCTCAAACGCCAAATCAGCTTCCCTTGTCCAAGTAATGCAAGATTGGAGGTTATCGCTACCTGTTTCCTTAATCATCCCCCTCAATGGAGCGACTAGTCTAGAGTAATCCTCCACCCATGCTGAACTATACCCAGTAATGCCCAAAAACATCATCATTTCCCTAACCGTTCGTGGTTTTGGAGCCTTCTGAATAGCTTCCAAATGTTCATTTGTGACGCTGCGATGTCCCTGTGTAATGGATTGTCCTAAGTAAGTTACCTTTTCCTGACAATACTGTAGCTTCTTTTTAGACACCTTGTGTCCCTTCTCCGCCAAAACCTTTAACAGTTTAACGGAATCCCTGTGACATGTTTCTTCATCTGGGGCACAAAGGAGTATGTCATCCATGTACTGAATGGCAGTACTACTTATCATCTGTTCTAACCCGTCTAAGTCCTCCCTTAAGACCTGATTAAAAACATGAGGACTGTGTTTGTACCCCTGTGGCATTCTGGTATATTGATAATGCTGACCTTTGTAGGTAAACCCAAATAACCCTTGACTTTCTACACTAAGAGGTATAGAAAAGAAAGCCCCGCATAAATCAATCACTGTAAATACTTTGGCTGTAGATGGAATCTGAGTCAACAGCACATGAGGATCAGGAACTTCAGCTGGATAGCTGACGACTACCTCATTCACAGCCCGTAGGTCATGTACCAGACGATATGAACCATCAGGTTTCGTCACTGGCAGAAGAGGTGTATTGCTTAACGGATATTGAGTTATCTTCAGGACTCCTGCCTCTAACAGTCCTTTGATCTGTGGCTCAATTCCATCAATTGCTTCCTGTTTCAATGGGTATTGGTTTTTCCAAGGGGGTTCTGCACCCGGTATGAGTTCAACTCTCAATGGACGAGCTGATTTCACAAATCCAATGTCTGTACTGTTCTTTGCCCACAGGTCGGCTGGCACGTTCTGCATCATTTCTTCTCTGAGGTCTCTGTCAGCTTGTACAGGAAGGATTAGCTGGTTCATTAGCTTCACAGTCTGCGGATGTCCTATTCCTTGAGCAGAGATCATCAGTTTGGTGAACTGTCCATCAATGCTCCTCCAGATAGCAGGGTTTTCTTTTGTCGTTACAAATCTGGCTTTTTCTGAGTCTGCCATCATTGCCCCTAAATGCTTCTGCTTATAGTGTTCAGATATCATAAGTGTCACATGAGGGATGCTACCCTCAATCTTATGCTCCTGATCTAGATAAGTGTCACTGTTTATCTTCATAGCCACTCCCTGAGGGCCTAGGATTATACAACTTGCACTAAGCTGTACCTGTTTTGGCTGATGCTTCAGCCACTCATCTGGGGTTGCATCTGCAACTTCTCTAAAATACTGGAGTGTACAATGCAATGGATCAGTAGGCCTTCTGGCCTCTGCCATGTGTGCCAGGATATAATTGTCCCACATCCTTGCTGGTTCCATTAGGTCTGGGCTAAGCCCTCCCACCCAATATACCATAGATGCGTTGTTGTCCATCATGACAGACAGTTGTCTGTTCTCTTGTGGCACTGTCACCTGACAGCCGTCCGGTGTGCATTTCACGGTACAATTTAACTGGCATAGTGCATCTCTCCCTAGTAGCCCTATTGGCGTGTGTTCTGATACAAGTATTGACAGATTTGCTCTCTGTCCTTTGTACTCTAAGCTTACAAGCTCAGTGGTAGGGATCAGCTGTTTAATTCCCTCGAATCCGATTGTCTTCACATATTTCCCAGACATAGGAAGGTGCGTGGCGTCTTCAGGCTTCAGACAGGTGTAGGCTGCTCCACTGTCCACCATCAATTCTAATGGACGTTGGTTGACCGACACCCATATTGTAGGTTCATCTTCAGGCCTGTTTGTCACCACCAGCTGGCACCCCCCTTTCGGATCTTCTGGGCACCCCTATAGCGCAGCTGCTGGGCCTCCATAGGGGTTCACCACTCCTGGAGCCGGTGCAGCAGGGGGCTTATCTCCTCCTTTCTGTTTCCCCCCTGCGCCCCCCTGGTTCTTCTTAAAGCAGGTACGTTTTAAGTGTCCATACTGGCCGCATACGAAACATGGTCCTAGTACCCTCCTCGGTGCTGTGGTCCATCCCTCTTGTGGTGGTCCTTGGCCAGGCTGGTTGTATGGAACCACTTGCACCCCTGGTGGCCCCTGTGGGTATGGATTCCCCCCTTGTGGCCCCTGTGGGTATGACTGGGGAGGGACAATTTGCAGTTGCTGTGGCTGAGATGGGACCTGTAGGGCTATAGTCTGCTCTCTCTCTTTGGTTTTCTTGCCTTCTGTCAATTGCACTTGAGTTAGTTTTCTGAGTGAGTCCTCGTCTTGTGCCTTCTGTGCCTGAATCTTCTTTCTAAATAATTCTACTTGGTGTGCTATGTTGTCTATATAAACAGCCTTGCTCATGTGTCGTAGGCCCACCACTTCTGCTAACTTGTTCTTAACTGGGGTAGGGAGACCTTGTTGAATCTTTTCCCTGATTATGGCTTTTTCTAACGGGTTATCTTCGGCATCCTTCCCTGTCACACTTCTCCATTGAGAGTGCACACGGGCAACGTACCCCCGGGGATTTTCATCTCCCCCCAGTGGCTTCACAATGACATTGTCTGGGTGAATGTGAGTAGGGTATGTTTCTCTGATTGCCTTCCACAGCTTGCCTCTGTTTGCTGCGAAGAGTTCTGGATCATAAACGGATGTATCGATATATCTATGAAGTCCCGCCTTCATCAATATTTCCTGCATGGTGTCCAATCCTGTAATGGTAGCTAAGAGTCTTTTCAAATCCCCCATAGCAGCGTGCGTTCCTGTCAATCTCACGTCGACTTGCGCCGTCCAAGGGTGGCCTCCATCTTCCAGGACTGGGAGTTTTTCGATCACTTCTGACAGATCCGTATGATTCCAAGGACGATATTCCATCTGGTTACCTCGAATCAGCACTGGGAAGTTCCCCTGAGTTTCCTCTTCTTCCGATGCTGTTTCATAATCGCTCACTTGTGGCTCTTGTGGCTCCGTTTTTACTTCCCGCCTTGGTGTCGCTTCCCGCCTTGGTGTCGCTTCCCGCCTTGGTGTCGCTCCGGACCTTGGGGAGTTCAACCGGGATGCAGGTGATGCTGCCGCTTGAGATTGACGACACGTTTCTCTTTCTACGTCTAGGTCCTGCAGCTGTTGTCTGTAGTCCTCTTCGTTTCTTAGGATTTTCGCACGGAGTTTTCTTGCCCTCCTTTCTCCCTCCTCTTCATCCCTGTCTTCCTGCAGCTTCATCTTCTTTTGCTTTAAGCTCTCTCTTCTCTTCCCTGCCTTCAGAGACTTCTGCTCATCTTCAGAACTATTTTCTTCTTTTCCCTTCTTATAGCGTATTTTCCCTCCCTGCTTTTCGGCCCTGGCTAGTAGTTTTCTTATTGGAGAACTGTAGCCTCCTTGTGCATTGCTGTCATCACTGGAATCTTTGCCATCTCCTCCACTGCCATCTTCACCGTCATCCGTCTTGTCCCTCCTGTCGTCCTCTTTTCCCCTCGGCTCCTCCTTCTTTTTCTGTTTGGCACCTGACCTGTTCTCTGGTTCGAAGTCCACGGTCACTTTCGCTCTTCCCCTCTCTAGTACATTTTCATCCTTATCTTTGATAGTGAAGGTTCCACTCGTACTTAGGACAGGGACCTGAGGGTAGATCCGCTGAGAATTGTCCTCCAGTCTCTTGGCATAGGGAGGAGGACTGGAGATTGGAGCTGTGTGTGAGAATGGAATGTTCACTTTCTCTTCCATTGCTTTGGCCAATTCATCTCTTTTTTCTGGATCCATGTGAGCTGTTTTCTCTTTCCAAGCTAATGCTACTTTCTGCCCCTCTACCTTGAAGAGGTCTAAAATAGCTAACTCTAACCTGCGTTTCTCTGATCTAATCTTTCCTTTTTGATGCGCCTTATGTGCATTGATAAGTATCTCCAATGTTGCAATTAATTGTAAATCAAAGGTGCCCTCTGCTGGCCATGGTTGTTCAATGTCTGCCCAACGAATATTCCATTTCGTTGATATCTCGCTAATCTCCTTAACAAGAGGATTCATTTTTTCCACTATAGCCACAGGAGATGAATTTGCTAATATTCCCTTGTCTGTATTAACAGCCCTCACAATGTTACTGGGTTTGGCTCCCATGTTTGAAATATTTATACTGCTTAATATGCTGAAAATATGCTATAAGGTGTACTTTCCTTACAACCCACCTTCTGTTGCTGTATCTGCTAAACAGATACTAGTCCAACTCTTAACTGTGTCAACTGTCCACACAGAACACTACAACTCCGGAACAACGGATTGTTTCAGTGGTATTGTGTATTATTGACTTAAATGTAATCTATGTGTATGCGTTTTAATCTAAATGGTTTTTTTTTTTTTTCCTTATTATGTATGAATGTGTCACTTAATTGCTCAATCAATACTAATTATAGTTCAGGTCAACTTAATTATTAAACTACAAAGGCTGTTCAACACAATTATCAAATTACAAAAAGCAGGTCACGCTTTAAGTCTTTCTGATCCACAACCCCTTGCTTGATCAATCCTCAGATAGAAACTGTTCTACTATTCTTTAATCAAGAACTGTGAAAAAAGAACTTTACTTCAAATAAAAAGATGTAAAACACGAATATTAATCACAACCTGTAAAGAAATCGACTTGTCATTGGGAAGGAATAAAATGATTAATTATTCATTACAATCTGTAAGGAAATCGACCTGCTACTTGGAAGGAATGCACAATCAACTAGACTTAGTCATTTACACTTCATTGATGAAATCCTGTGGAAGAAAACGTCATCCCTAGACCACTATAAACCAATTGATCAAAGTTTTGTGAAAACTGAAAATGAAATAATCTGAATAATTAATTAAATCAATTTGTAATTACTTAAATTAATTGAAGTAACCCTCCATTTATCATTGTAAAAGACTATATCGTCGACCTCAGGCGGATGCACTGATGGAGAACCAGTGTTCCAGTGTGATTCGTATTCCGTCCACTGGAGAGCAGCAAACAATTAAAAATGTCTTATATTGTTCCAACCACTAGAGGGCAGTAAACAATTAAAAACGTCTTATCTTGTTTCAACCACCAGAGGGCAGTAAATAATTAAAAACGTCCTATCGTGTCTCTTCCACTAGATGGCAGTAAAGAATTAAAAACGTCCTATCGTGTCTCGACCAGTAGAGGCCGCCACACCGAAGATGTTTTACAGAATGACTATCTTACCTAAAACTCTCAATCTATCTTTTTTATTTTTACAATCTATCCCTAAATCAATTGTTAAGTGAAATGAATGAATGATTCGTTAGAATTATTCACTATATCATCATATACATTGATTTAAAACTTATGGAATCAATCAATTGTTCTGGGAAACAGAAAATGAATGCTCTGAATAATTAATTCAACTGATAAGTAATTAATTAAATTAATTAAAGTAATTTGCTATAGAACACTCAATTAAAAACTTCAATCTATGAGTGATCTCTACAGATCTCTCGTCAACATTCTATGCAAGCAGGCAGGGCCGTTTTATTGGGGTCTGTGACCCTGCTGTGATTCTGCTCAGGGAAAGCAGCCTTGTCTAGACTCACGCACAAATTGCCTCATATGTTTTGAATCTAACCTAAAGTCACAATCTATCTTTACTTTTAACAAACTATGACAAATATCTTTAAACTACGTTAAATCTATGTAATGCAACAATCACACGCAACGTGTCTGTATGTTTGAACAACAGGAGAAGAAGGAAGAGAGGGAGGGGCTAGCCTTTGTCCTTCTCTGTGGGGAAACCCCCGCGTGTTTGTAGCCTGCTTTAAAACAATCTTTTTAACACAACTTGTTTTCATAAACGATTACTTTTCACGACACCGCAATATCAAGATTATTTTTCAATGCAGTTCAACGTATTATTTGCCAAGATAATCTTATTCAAATACTTGTAAAATGGCACATGCTTTCCACTAGGCCCTGTGTGTCCACTAAGCCTGCCTCCATCCACACAAAGGAAGAAATTGGCGCCAACTCAGACATGCATCCACACAAAGGAAAAATAGCGCCCTGTCTATTCAAACCACGGTTTTCCTCCGTGCTCCCAAGTAATTTAACAATGCATATCTCTAAAATAGCGCTATTTTCTGCTCACTAGCACGGACTCTGCTCTTTCAAACTAGGAATTCCAATTCCATACCATTTGAATAGAGCTATCTCCTGAGCTTTTACACTCCACCAGACTATTGCCTGACACAAATCACAGTTATTAGCCTGCTAGAAAAACGTCTTCCCCTAGCTTGTGCTAATACCTTGTTCTTAAAACAAGACTACAGCAGCTGTTCTCTGCTATACCACAATAATAACCACACACACGATAAAAATCGTACAATTAAAACACTTTTCTCAATACAGGTTTTATAACCCGGCTCTCTCTGACTATCCTCGACCCAGTTATATATTAAAGATTCGGTTTAAATATAGCTCATTCGATTTACAGTCTATTTTGCGCAGCTCCGCCTTGTCCTCGCGAATTCAGCAGAAACTTACCCTTGTTGACTTGAAGAATTGCAAAACGACCGATCATCCAGCGCTATGGAAATGTCCCTTCGTGGTCGCCACTTATGTCGAATATTTCTCTGTTTCAGTGATAAAAGAAGGTAAACTCCTGGCCAAAGTTTTAAAAGTATTTATTCAAAAAAGGTTGGGTCTTCAGATTACAGGCACACTGAACAGTCACAACGTGAATCGAGGTAGTAGAGATCAGAATGAGCTCCCGACTGAGCTCCAGGTTTTATAGCCTTCCTTCTAGGCCTCTGATTGGCCTAGACCCTCGGGGGCGTGCATGCGTGTGTGTGTGTGTGACTGCGCATTGTGCGACAATTCGTGTGTGTGTGTCAGCACATGTGCGACAACTCGTGTGTGTGTGTCAGCACATGTGCGACAAGATCGTTTATAATGAAGTATCAAAAGTATTTGATAAAGTGTATATGAAGTAATAAAAATATACGTGAATATATGTGTAAGATATACGTTATATAAGAAAGCTACTAATGTGTAAAAATATACTACAGTAGCAATTGAACAAGTGAGGTGATAAATTGTCTATTTCTTATACAAATGAACTCTATGTTCTGCATTTGGGTTCACTAGCCAATATCACTAACATCTTTCTTTGTTTTTCCCAGCGGGGTTGGCCGGCTACAACATGGGGCTGGAGAAGATGTCAAGTAAACCCGAGGAAGTAGACGATCACACCCATCAAAGGAACTACTCCAGAGATGTCCTCCTGAGACAAGCATATTACAAGCGCCAGGGTTATTAATGTAACCCTCATAGTTGTAAACTGTGGTTGCCGACCATAGTAGGTTTTGATTCTAACAATCATGAAGAAAGTGGTTTTTTTGAGTAAATAAACCTGAAAATCATTCACATTTATTGAGATTGTAACAGTGATCAGTAACAGTGGTCATAAATTCACATTTATTATCTTTTAGTATTTCCTTTTTTCATTTAAGTTCATGTTTGATTTTACTTTCAGCCAAACGTTATCTTACCTGTTCATGTTTAGACAAGTATCTCACACCTGTGTGTGCTTAAACAGCAGCTTGATCTCAGTATAATATATTAATGGGAGTCAGTGGCGGACTCGGGCTGTTTGAAGGGCAGGGGGGTGAAAAGAAAAAAAAGGGCACCTACTGCACAACATGGGACCCCATCAGTGCACATGGTCAAGTTTAGACCATTGGAAGGGCAGCCAATAGGGCACATCCTCTAATTTCGCCACTCAAAAGGCCACTTTAGCATGACGTGTTTCAACTGTGGGGGCACATGGTCAAGTTTAGACCATTGGAGGGGCACCAATAGGGCACGTCCTCTCATTTTCGCCACTCAAAAGGGCATTTTTGCCACTCAAAAGGGCACTTAAGCGAGACGTTTTTCAACCGTGGGGGCACCAGGAGGGGCGGTCGCTCCCCCTGCCCCCCCCCCCCCCCTGAGTCCGCCAGTGAATGGAGGACAAAGAAGAAGAGAAGTTGTCAACATTTTCAGCGGTCTCCGTTTATGTTATCATGGTTGAATTGGAAACTGGCATGACACTTTCTTTTAGCTTGTTGGTGCTTAAATCAAATATATGATTAATATTTGTAATGTTAAAGGCTTAAAAACATCCTCTAACCCACTTGTATTCTCTGAAAACATTACATAATTTTAATATAGTTTGATTCACAGTGTGTAATTGATTCCTATGCCAATCAGAGAGCCTATAAAAACAAACATATTGATTCCAAAATTACATGAACTATTATCTTTGCATTAAGATGAAGTTGAACTTATTGAGTGATTTGTTGATGATATTTTAGCTTTTTTAGCTAATTTGAGTGTCATAGCAAAGGGTGTGTAGACATATGCACATGAGGTATTTCTGTGTTTCAATTTTAATACATTTGCAGAAATTTAAAAAAAACTTATTTTCACTTTGTCATTATGGGGTAGTGTGTGTGGATTGATGTCAATTTTTATTTATTTAATCAATTTTAAATTGAGTCTATAAACAAAATGTGGAAAAGGTGAAGGGGTGTGTTGACTTTCGATAACCACTGTACATACTGTAAGTACTGTACATGCATATACACACACACACACACGCATATATATACGGTGTATGTATATTATCTGAATAAATAAACCAGCGGAATTGGGAGTGGTTACATTTCTAGCTTCGGCTAATGTCATTAGTAATGATTTTGTTTGAGGAGGAGCTTGACAGCAGCCGCGTTCGTAAACTAGCTCTGGGGCTTTCACACCGGCAAAGAACCGTGCCGGTTCGCGTTCGCGTTCGGAAACCTCTGAACCTTGGTGCTGTCTGGCGAACGAGCCCGCGTTCATACCAGTGTAACCTGAACCATCCGCGTCATCAACGCTGGGTGATGAAGGGGCGGGATAAACAAACATTTCACTGGAAAAGAGGATAATATCTTCCACTACAGTATCTGAAATAAACACAATTTTCTGTGAAACAAAACAAAAGACACTTTCTATATGCGTTCTTTTACTAATCAGCTGCTCCATTACTGGAATAGAAATGGCTTACGAAATTCGCGTTCACGCATGTCCGCGAGCGTGTGCGTGTGTGTGTGTTTGCTGAGCATGTGAGGATGATAGAGAGAATAATGACACTTTTGATATTGTTTTTGATCACTAATGATTAGATTACATGTTGTCTACTTCCTCCTTGCTGGTCTCTGCAGCCTAGAATATGACACACCCACTGACGACGTCACGGTTCTACGTTTTGGGTCTCGCTTGAGAACCACTATTTTTTGGTGCCCGCTGCGAACCAACTTTTCAGGTTCCGAACCAATTGAGCTTCGGTCTGAACGCGCCGGCCGGTTCCAGACTTGGTTCGCGAATGCGAACCGGCACGGTTCTTTGCCGGTGTGAAAGTGTCGTATATTTCTGTAGTATGTATGATCTATGTATGAATATGTAGTATATTTTAAACACACACACACACACACTGATCATTAACAGATGGCCCCTGGACCAGCTATCAGAGACCTGGGGGTTGGGCAAAGACACACATACACGCTGGCCCCTCCCCTCTGGAACGAAACGGGGACAGAGGGAGAGAGCGTTCTCTTTCCAGCCCAGGTCCACGGGGAACAGACGTAATGTATAAATCTGCCTGTAACTGATTAAATTGTCTTAAACTCAATATCTGTTCTTTGATTCATAATCAATAGAAAATAAGCAACACATGGCGAGCCTAGCACGGAGTCCAAAAAGGGAAATCTACGTTTGAAAACTTAAGCTGAAGCCACAGCTCTGAAGACGGTAAGAATTAAAATAGCGCTATTTTCTGTTTAAACCGCTAGGGGCGCGTGTGCAACAGCTGGGTTTTCAAACATTTTCTTTGAGACTAAAACAACCTTCAACTTTAAGGTTTAAAGTAAAGTAACTTGTTGGAAAAGGAAACACATCTTTCATAGTCTTTAAACTGGGGGTGAGAGCCGGGTTAAGAAGCCCGTATTTGAAAATATACGATTTGATTTGCATGGTGTTATGGAATATCGTGTATGTGTGTAAAATTTGGTATTAGAGGAAGACGTACTCTAATAGTGTCTATATGAAAAAGTGTAGACTGCCAGAAACAAACTGATAAAGGCATTTTGAAGTGGACTGGTATATTACTGATATACGTGTATTAGATCAGAGAAAATTCTGATGAGTGTATTAATGTGTTAATGGTAAGGGGATACGTATTTCTAAATTTGATAAAGTGTAACTGGATTATGGAGTCTGTTTTGTAAATAAGAGCATTATTTGAAGTAGATTAAGAAATCAATTCTTCAGAACTGTGTCATAGAATCCATTCTTAGACGCCATTGCCCTTTGTCCGGAGAAAAGACACGCACAGAGGGCGCGGGTTTCCCCAGAGGTTAGACAAAGGGTTGTTAAATTGACCCCCCTGCTTTCTGCCCTCTGGCCTTTTCACACATCAGGCTACAAACACGCGGTGATTTTTCAAGGAAAACGGGTTGTAAAGCCCCCCTCTTCTTGCCTCTGCAAACAAACACTCCTTTAGAAAGGAACCTGACTTTGATTAATTACATTTTAAAGTAGTTTAAAGTTTAAGCATTGTTTGTTAAAAGTAAAAGATAAATAATAGTTTAACTGGATTGAAAGATAATCGTGAAATTGTTGTGTCGTGGATGTTGTGAGACTAATCTCTTCACAGGAGGGGTTTCCCCTCATAGGAGAAGGACAAAGACTAGCCCCTCCTTCCCCTACTCCATTTTACACGGAGGCGCTGGCGCATGCGCAATCGATACGCAAGTCGGTTGCTTGGCGCCGCCTGCTGGACAAAATACGACAAGACATTTTTAAAACATTGGCTCTCTGTAGAAAGATGAAATACAACCCTCCTTCATTGATGATGTTCGTAAATGTTCTATATTAAATTACTTTAATTAATTTAATTAATTACTAATTGGTTGAATTAATTATTCAGATCATTCATTATCTGTTTCACAAAACTTTGATCAATTGTTTTGTGATAATCTAATGATAATCATTCCTTTTTTGATATTTTGATAAATAGCTGAATGACTTCACAGGTTTGCATCAATGAAGTATACGATTGTACAATGACTAAGTCTAACTAATCATTCATTCCTTTCAAATAACAAGTCGATTTCTTTAACAGGTTGTAATTAATAACTAATCATTCATTCCTTTCATTTAACAGTTGATTTATTTACAGGTTGTAATTAATATTTGTAATTTACATATTTTATTTTAGTTAGGTCATTTCCACAGTGTTTGATTAAGGAATAGCAGAATAGTACATATTTGATAGTTGAGCAGTAAAAGGGTTTTTGTGGATCGGTGAATACTTAGGTGTGACCAGCCTTTGTGATTTAATAATTGTGTTGACCAGAACTGTAATTAGTATTGAATGAGTAATTAAGTGACACATATTCATAAACAATTAGGAAACACATTTAAGTATAAAGTACTTACACAGCTATTAGATTTAAGTTAATACTGCACTGACATACACAAGAGGCAAGTCTGTTATTCTGAAGTTGCAGGGTTTTTGTGGGGATGGTTAATACAGTTATATTGGACTAGCATTTGTTTAGCAAACAAGACAAAATAAGGTGGGTTGTAAGAAGCGTACACCTTATCTAATATAGAATATTGTCAGCATATTGAGCAAAGTAGAATGGGGTCGAATTCAACGAAGCTGTTAAAAGATATTAGTGAACATCGTGGAATGTTGGCTACGTTATCCCCTATGGCTATAGTGGAAAAAATGAATCCTCTTGTTAGGGAAATTAGCAAAATGTCAACGAAATGGAATAGCCGTTGGGCATACATTGAACATCCGTGGCCGAAAGAGGGCAGCCTTAATTTACAATTAATTGCAACATTGGAGATACTTATCAATGTATACAAGGCAAATCAGAAAGGGAAAGATAGGTCAGAGAAACGCAAGTTAGAATTAGACATCTTAGACCTCTTTAAGGTAGAGGGACAGAAAATAGCTCAGATGGAACCGGAAAAGAAAAAAGAATTGGCCAGAACACTGGAACAGAAATTGAACATTTCATCCCCAGACCTGTGTCCTGCCTCCAGTCCCCCTCCATATGCTAAGGCACTGGAGGATCATTCCCAGAAGAAGAAGAAGGAGCCAAGGGGAAAAGGGGACGACAGGAGTGACGAGGAAGATGACAGCGAAGATGGCAGTGAAGACTCAAGTGATGACGACAATGCAGATGGAGGCTACAACGCGCAGGTCAGGAAGATGATAGCCACAGCCGAAAGGAAAGGTGGGAGAAGACGCCCGGAGAAAGAGGGAGATTGTCACCGAATGTCATCAAATACATTAAAGAACTGTCCAGTGCTGATTCGGGGTAACAAGATGGAATATCATCCGTGGCATCATACAGATCTGTCTGAAGTGATCGAGAAACTCCCAGTTCTTCAAGAGGGAGGACATTCGTGGACGCGAGAGGTCGACGTGATACTGACAGGAACGCAGGCCGCAATGGGAGACCTGAAAAGACTCTTAGCTTTTATTGCAGGATTGGATACAATGCAGGAAATATTGATGAAGGCAGGACTTCATAGATATATCAATACATCAGTTTATGATCCAGAGCTCTTCGCAGCAAACAGAGGCAAACTGTGGAAAGCAATCAGGGAGATCTACCCTACTCACATTCACCCAGACAATATCATTGTGAAGCCACTGGGGGGGGATGAGAATCCCAGGGGTTATGTTGCCCGTGTGCACTCTCAATGGAGAAGTGTGACAGGGAAAGACGCTGAAGATAACCCCTTAGAAAAATCCATAATCAGGGAAAAAATACAAGAAGGGCTTCCTACCCCAGTTAAGGATAAGCTAGCAGAAGTGGTGGGGCTACGACACATGAACAAAGCTGTTTATATAGACCACGTAGCTCATCAAGTTGAGTTATATCGAAAGAACATTCAGATACAGAAGGCACGAGACGAAGAATCCCTCAGAATATTGACTCATTTGCAATTGACTGAAAGCGAGAGGAACATAGAGGGAGTGCAGGCTTTAGCCCCACAGCAACAGCCACCTGGAGTGCAGACTGCTACTTACCAGTCCTACTCACAGGGGCCACAAGGGGGGTATCCTGCTACTTACCAGTCCTACCCACAGGGGCCACAAGGGGGGTATCCATACCCACAAGGGCCACCAGGGGTGCAAGCGGTTCCATACCCGATGTACACACAGCCTGGCCAAGGACCACCACCAGGGGGATGGACAGCAGCAGGGAAGGAGATGCTAGAACCATGTTGCCAATGCGACCAGAATGGACATCTAGCCTGTACCTGCTGCTACAGGCCCCAGGGGGGCGCAGGGGGGAGCCAAGGAGGAGGATATTGGCCTCCTACTACACCTGCTCCAGGAGTGATGAACCCTTACGGAGGCCCAGCAGCTGGCCTATAGGGGTGCCCGGAAGATCCGAGTGGGAGGTGCCAGCTGGTGGTGACAAAGAAGCCTGAAGACGCCACGCACCTTCCTATGTCTGGAGAATATGTCAAGACAATCGGATTTGAGGGAATTAAACAGCTGATTCCTACAACTGAGCTTGTAGACTTAGAGTACAAGGGACAGAGAGCAACTCTGTCAACACTTGTGTCAGAACACACGCCAACAGGGCTGCTAGGGAGAGATGCTCTATGCCAATTGAACTGTACAGTAAAATGCACACCTGACGGCTGTCAGGTGACGGTGCCATCCGGTGTTCAGATTCCATCGACAGCCAGAGTGATTAAGCATAGAACAGACCTACAAGCTTTGCCTTTAAAGGGAGCTGATATAGAATATTGGGTTGATGGGTCTTGTTACGGGGTAGGAGAAACGTTGTGCGCTGGGTATTCCTTAGTTAAAGCACAGAATTCAAAGTTTATTGTAGAACAGGCTGAGGCAGTTCCTCAGCCTTGCTCGGCTCAGTTGGCTGAATTGATTGCCCTCACGGAAGCATGCAACTTGGGAACCGGACGGAGAGTGACAGTGTACACCGACTCTGCCTATGCACATAATGTTTGTCATTTTAATGGAGCTGTATGGAGGGGGCGGGGTTTTAAGAGAACTGATGGTACGCCTATACAGCATCACGCACAGATCATGAAGCTGTTACAAGCCATGATGAAGCCAAAGGAATTAGCCATAGTGAAGTGTGCCACACACAGGTCTGACTCATCACATGTCACACAAGGTAACAGGGCTGCAGAAGATGCAGCCAAAGCCATTACAGGAGCAGACAAGGCAGGTAAAGGTCTTCTGGTCACACATGAAAAGCAATTACAGGGCATGGTCGCACTTGAGGATTTATTGATGTTACAGAGTAGAGTAACTACGTTAGACAAGAACGTTTGGCTAGCAAGGGGGGCAAGTCAGGATGACACAGGTCTATGGAGGAATCATGAGGGGTTGGTTGTAGCACCCTCAGATTTAATAGGCATGTTAATACGGGAAGCTCATGGATTAGCACATGTGGCTAGGGGGGAGGTAAGACGCAAGATCACCAAGGAATATGGGTTTTGGAGTCCATATTTGATGGAACAGATTGACCATGCTTTAGGTCAATGTGGGGTCTGTTGGAGAAACAACATCAGAGTGGGTACACCAGTGGTGTCTGGGCATATCCCTACCCCAATAGGGCCACAGGTGGTGGACAGGGGGGTGGATGTACAGAGTAGGCAGGATGTTGTGCCAACAGGTGCCGAGGTCCCCAGAGAACCTGAGAAGGAGGAGCTACGACGAGATGCTGTGGTGTTGCCTGAGCCAGTGGCAATGCCAGTGTTACAGCCAGTGACATTACCGGCAGTGCCTGAAACCGAGGGGACAGTGGAAAGCTGTCCAGATGCCAATGAACCAGAAACCAACGAAGCAGAGAGTGTTGACAGTCTGGAGGTCCAGCCTGGGAGTGTCCAAAGCCTGGACACCTGTGCTACTGGGGATGCTGGCGAGTGCCTGCATCATGCTTCAGATGATGCTGAGGGCGACTCCCCAGACCTTGATCAGCGTGGGAGGGGACCAGGCGGCTGCCTGAACCTCAATGACACTGACGGACGACGACCAGTTAGGAAAAGATTGAAGACTATGAATAGGGTAGTGAAGCAGAAGATCAAAGGGAACGACGGGAATGGACAGCAGATGATAGCATGGCTGGAAACGGTCTTAGGGGCATGGGAAACTTATTTTGCTAAGATAGGAGCACCTATTATAGCAGACATGATTTTTGACTTTCTTAGCAGGCAGGGCCTCATTGACTGTTTTTGGAAAATCAGTCACTCAGTCCACGTTAATGAACTTTTCAGAAGACTAGTCCTCACCTGAGGTGAAGATCTATGCATTAATGCATTCCCTTTGTTCTATGCTTACTGTTGGAGAATTATGTGTTATGATAACTGAATGTCATTATTTGTGTATTGTTTGTTTGTTTCTATATCGTGTGATTGAGGTCAGTTGAGAAGTGATGTGGTGGTTATACAAAGCTAGGAGAGAGGTTCTGTTCCTAGCGCAACGAAAATGGAAGCTCCTGACTATGAAAGTGTTATCAATCTGAGACAGCGGTAAAGGCTGTTCTCCAACTGGGTACAAGTGCTAGTAACCTCTGACCCTGACGCTTCAAGGACAAAGAAAACATCGGTCGTTGGAAGTTGCTGTATTGATTTGTGCATGATGAACTGTGTTTAGTTTAATTGTGATTGTTATTTTCAAAATTCTTTTTATTATTGGTTGTTTTCTATTTTTTGTTTATGATATCTTTGGTTCCTAATACTGGTCCTGGGTTGGTCTGTGTTATTGTGCTTCTTGTGTTGTGTGTTGGTGTAGTTTTTCTGTCTGTTGTTGTTTATTTTATTTTTTTTTTATTTTATTTAAATTTTTTTTTTTTTTTTTTTTTTGGGATGTTTTGTGGGGTTTTGTGTTTTTGTTTTTGTTTTATGGTAGTTTAGTTTCGGAACACCCTCTGGGTGGTCCGAGGGGGGATGTGTCGTATATTTCTGTAGTATGTATGATCTATGTATGAATATGTAGTATATTTTAAACACACACACACACACACACACACACTGATCATTAACAGATGGCCCCTGGACCAGCTATCAGAGACCTGGGGGTTGGGCAAAGACACACATACACGCTGGCCCCTCCCCTCTGGAACGAAACGGGGACAGAGGGAGAGAGCGTTCTCTTTCCAGCCCAGGTCCACGGGGAACAGACGTAATGTATAAATCTGCCTGTAACTGATTAAATTGTCTTAAACTCAATATCTGTTCTTTGATTCATAATCAATAGAAAATAAGCAACAAAAGCCCTATGAGAGCGCTGGAGCGTCCACGTGACTGCCTCTTGTCCAATCAAATTACTTGGTCCCACTTGGTATCCCAGTCTGAGCTGGGTTCAACGCATTCCATGAGAGCCGATATACAGTATAACAGCACTGGGACTTTTAACTATATGTATCACTCCGCCGCACAGGTGTTCTACTAAATGACCGTTAATTAGACTACATGTTTGTGTTCAGGTTACTAGGCAACAGTCCAGTTGAAGTTCAGTTGCGGAACTATTTTTGGTTTATTTTCATGATTAAATAAACTAACAAATCATAATCTGTTGTCGCTTATTACTGTTAACTAATAAATCGCGCTGTAGAACTGTTGTATAAAAGCAATATCACAGGAGTGGGAGTGTGTTATACTGAATATCAGCACAACCTGGAGTGTGATATTGCTTTAAATATCTCTGTAAATAGTGAATGTGGCACAAATGTTTCTAGTCACGTTTGTCAACTGATTGTTTTCAAAGGCAAAAGTATTCTCAATCATTTAGACAGAACCATTAGGTGTAAACAGCATAATCATTTAGACAGAACCATTAGGTGTAAACAGCATAATCATTTAGACAGAACCATTAGGTGTAAACGGCATATAGACAGAACCATTAGGTGTAAACGGCAGTGGCAGTGTTGCCAGACTGAAATCCAGTTGCTGGTCGAGGCCTGGGGTCAGTCAGGCCGAACACATCTCTCATGGTGACCCTCCTCTCAGCACCAGGAAGTGGTTGGAACACTGAGCTGTGATTGGGTGAGACGCTGTTCTGGAGGTCATGGTAGCAGATTTTTGCAGGCTGGAATTTTCTCCCGGGTACTTTCTCTGAAAAGTCAGCAGATGGGGTGGGATGATTAAGCAATATCACACGAGAGGGAGTGTGTTATACTGAATATCAGCACGGCCTCGTACCTACGACCGAATCACAGCCGTGCTGATATTCAGTATAACAGCACGACCTCGAGTGTGATATTGCTTTTATACAACAGTTCTACAGCGCGATTTATTAGTTAACAGTAATAAGCGACAACAGATTATGATTTGTTTGTTTATTTAATCATAAAAATAAACAAAAAATAGTTCCGCAACTGAACTTCAAATGGACTGTTGCCTAGTAACCTGAACACAAACATGTAGTCTAATTAACGGGCATTTAGTAGAACATCTGTGCGGCGGAGTGATACATATAGTTAAAAGTCCCAGTGCTGTTATACTGTATATCGTAACTCATGGAATGCCTCTTGTCCAATCAGATGACTTGTGTTGTTCCGATACCGATACTAGTATCGGCATGGCCACCGATACGCACAAAAATGCTGGTATCGGTATCGGCGAGTACTAACAAAAAACAAATTCCGATTTTTTTTTTTTTTTTAAGTACTAAAGTTATTTTGTTTGTAAATGTTCACTTGCTGTTGCACTACTACTACGACTGTTTTATATCTTAAATGGATATTGCACTGATTGGCATCTGTGAGAGCCACATTTCAGGTTTTATAAGGGGTTGATTTTCTTGTCACCATACCAGGTAGACAATAAAAAAAAGTTCTATAGTATTCACTCTCTGTTGGTATTTTTTTCCTGTTTTACAAAGGTTTTGAGCAGTGCCAGACTAAGTGTTAGCAATAATTTTACATCGAGGTGAGTATGCGGCTCAAAAAACATGTTTTTTTGTTTTGTTTTTTCAAACGCCGTGGTATCGGATCGGTACTCGGTATCGGCAAGTACTGCACGGTCAGGTATCGGTATCGGTATCGGGATCAAAAAATGGTATCGGAACAACACTAGTCGGAACTAACTGTTGTATAATAATAAATAAAATGTTATTCTGAATAACAGCTCTGTGAGAAGTTTCATGAACGTTTCCATGTTGTTGAAAATCAACGACACATCGCTAGTCAACTAACACAGCTTGTTTTGTGAGCCTGCTAACAATGTAAAGTAGTGTTGTAGTTAACTAGGTAAGTAGTGTTGTAGTTAACTAGGTAACAAGGTAAAGTAGTGTTGTAGTTAACTAGGTAACAATGTAAAGTAGTGTTCTAGTTAACTAGCTAACAATGTAAAGTAGTGTTGTAGTTAACTAGGTAACAATGTAAAGTAGTGTTGTAGTTAACTAGGTAACAAGGTAAAGTAGTGTTGTAGTTAACTAGGTAACAATGTAAAGTAGTGTTCTAGTTAACTAGCTAACAATGTAAAGTAGTGTTGTAGTTAACTAGGTAACAATGTAAAGTAGTGTTGTAGTTAACTAGGTAACAATGTAAAGTAGTGTTGTAGTAAACTAGGTAACAATGTAAAGTAGTGTTCTAGTTAACTAGGTAACAATGTAAAGTAGTGTTGTAGTTAACTAGGTAACAATGTAAAGTAGTGTTGTAGTTAACTAGGTAACAATGTAAATTATACAACAGTTAGTTCCGACCAAGTAATTTGATTGGACAAGAGGCATTCCATGAGTTACGATATACAGTATAACAGCACTGGGACTTTTAACTAGATGCATCACTCCGCCGCACAGGTGTTCTAAATGACCGTTAATTAGACTACATTGTAGAGCGGACCTGCGCCATCGTACTGCTGTTCTAACCTCCGGACATTTGTCAGTGTGAGTTCAAGAGGCGCGTTTGATTCAATTGCTTGTGCTAGAATAGACTGTGTACTACTCGATACCTCACCGTATTCATTGTTAGAGAGTTGACTCATGTTGATATTTGACTATAATGTGCACACTAGAAAACGATGGAGCAGCGTGCTGTCTGATGTCAACTGGTCTGACTCTGAATCACATTCACACATGCCACCAAAGCGACTGTCAACCGAGTCATATTTCACTGGTTGCACAATACATGGAAATGTACAAATAAATGTACACGATACAAAGTAGCTAGCCACGATACAAAGTAGCTAGTTTGTGTTCAGGTTACTAGGCAACAGTCCAGTTGAACAGTCCCGTTGGGGAACTATTTTTTCTTGACTGAGCCAAAATAAATGATTAAATAAACAAACAAATAATAATCTGTTGTCACTTATTACTGTTAATTAATAAATTGCGCTGTAGAACTGTTGTATAAAAGCAATATCACACTCGAGGTCGTGTGTTATACTGAATATCAGCACGGCTGTGATTGTCTTCGGTACTCGGCCTGGCGGCCTCGTACCTATGACCGAATCACAGCCGTGCTGATATTCAGTATAACACACTCCCTCTCGTGTGATATTGCTTAAGTAGTGTTCTAGTTAACTGTAACAATGTAAAGTAGTGTTCTAGTTAACTAGGTAACAATGTAAAGTAGTGTTCTAGTTAACTAGGTAACAATGTAAAGTAGTGTTGTAGTTAACTAGGTAACAATGTAAAGTAGTGTTGTAGTTAACTAGGTAACAATGTAAAGTAGTGTTCTAGTTAACTAGGTAACAATGTAAAGTAGTGTTCTAGTTAACTAGGTAACAATGTAAAGTAGTGTTGTAGTTAACTAGGTAACAATGTAAAGTAGTGTTCTAGTTAACTAGGTAACAATGTAAAGTAGTGTTCTAGTTAACTAGGTAACAATGTAAAGTAGTGTTCTAGTTAACTAGGTAACAGTGTAAAGTAGTGTTGTAGTTAACTAGGTAACAATGTAAAGTGGTGTTGTAGTTAACTAGGTAACAATGTAAAGTAGTGTTGTAGTTAACTAGGTAACAATGTAAAGTAGTGTTCTAGTTAACTAGGTAGCAGTAGGGGGATTACTCACCCAATCAATTTCTTTGCAGCATTTTGGCTTGACTAGCGAGTTTGTGTTTGCGTGATTCTCAACGACGTTGAAACGTAGTTCCCGTGTTTCAAAAGAAAAGTCTGAACATTTTGATTGGTTGCCGACATGCGGACCAAACGACCAGACCGTGTCACACATTACCTGGCTGCCTGTGCTGCGGCTCCGAGGGGCTCCTCCTCCAGTACCTCCAGCTGGGCCGGTCCTGCTCTGGTCCCAGCTGACCCAGAGGAGAGAGGTCGGTGCTGACACACTCTCCCCCTGTGGCCCTAACCTCCTCATCCTCAGACAGGGAGGAGGAGGAGGAGGAGGAGGAAGTCTTGGTGTCGTTGAGTTCCTCCAACTGCCGATCCACTTTCTTCTCAAGCTCCGCCCTCTCCTCCCTCAGACCACACACACAGAGGGGTGGAGCTGCCTGGGGGGGGGTCCACCACTGGGGGATTGTGGGACAGCAGCACAGGCGGTCCCTGGCTGGAGGACAGCAGCGTGGCGTACTCATACAGTACAGGCCAGGAGCCCAGACGCTGTTGCGGACGCAGAGCGCATCGCTACGGCAACACGGCGGCGGTGTAATGACCCGCTGGAGCGTCCTGACGATCTGGTGGTGCTGGGAGGCAGGGACCCACACCGCCAGGTCCCCCGCCACCCGGGTCAGCTGCCCGCTCCACAGCAACACCTGGAGCCCCGCCCCGCTCCCAGCTGCAGGCGCAGAGAACCAGACCGTAGCTCTCTGGGTACATGGTCGTAATAATAATAATAATAATAATAATGATAATAATGATAATAATGATAATAATCATAATCATAATCATAATAATGATAATAATAATAATAATAATGAATAATAAGAATAATAATTAATAATAATAATAGTAATAATAATAATAATAATTAATAATAATAATAAAACACAATTAATAATAATAATGAATAACAACAATAATAATAATAATTATTATTATTAATAACAATAATAATAACTAATAATGATAATAATTCATGATGATAATAATAATAATAATAATAATAATTCATTGTATTTATAAAGCGCTTTTCCAGGGCTCAAAGACGCTGATAATATGGGAAAAACAGAAAACACAAAAAACAACAAGTAACAGATAACATGACACATAGAACACAGAGTTAACAACAGATAACATGACACATAGAACACAGAGTTAACCAACAGATAACATGACACATAGAACACAGAGTTAACAACAGATAACATGAGCACATAGAACACAGAGTTAACAACAGATAACATGAGCACATAGAACACAGAGTTAACAACAGATAACATGAGCACATAGAACACAGAGTTAACAACAGATAACATGAGCACATAGAACACAGAGTTAACGAACAGGCACAGGGAACAATTAACACAGCAATGAAAATAAATGAAAGTAAATGTCTTTAAAGCTTCAGTCCTGCTCTTTTCACATATTTACCTGTGAGTGCGATACATTCATTTGAGAGATACTGAAGGGAGTGGGGATGTGTTTACTGTATATTCTCAGAGCCTCTCTTGGCAGGGTGTGTGTTAGTCGATCACTCTGACAGTCAAATCACTCTGACAGTCAAATCACTCTAACAGTCAAATCACTCTAACAGTCAAATCACTCTGACAGTCAAATCACTCTGACAGTCAAATCACTCTAACAGTCAAATCACTCTGACAGTCAAATCACTCTGACAGTCGATCACTCTGACAGTCAAATCACTGGTGTGAAGCGTGTGAAACCTCCTCCTCTTACCCTGAAGAGAGTCTCTCGTCTCCGTCCCAGAGACCACTCTCCCCGGCCCGTACCTCCTCAGGGCCGGTTCCCATGGCGACAGGACCGTGTCCCCCGGCACCAGGCAGTGTGCGTGTGCCTGTGTGTGGTTCACCATGTCAGGAGAGCAGACTAGCTGCTGCTGCTGCTGGGACCCCCCGGGGGGACGGTCACCCCCCTCTACGCTCCCTGGTGGGGGACCGGCAGCAGGCTTGTCAAACTCAACCACGTACACTCCTGTCCTGCCCTGGGGAGGGACAGAACATGCTCAGTTGTACAACAGTTAGTTCCGACCAAGTAATTTGATTGGACAAGAGGCATTCCATGAGTGCTGATATACAGTATAACAGCACTGGGACTTTTAACTATATGTATCACTCCGAAATGACCGTTAATATCAAAGTAGCTAGCCTGCAGATGTTTGTGTTCAGGTTACTAGGGTTAGGGTTAGGGTTAGGCCAAAATAAATGATTAAATAAACAAACAAATCATAATCTGTTGTCACTTATTACTGTTAACTAATAAATGGCGCTGTAGAACTGTTGTATAAAAGCAATATCACACGAGAGGGAGTGTGTTATACTGAATATCAGCACGGCTGTGATTGGGTCGTAGGTACGAGGCCGCATGCCGAGTAGGAAGACGATCACAGCCGTGCTGATATTCAGTATAACAGCACGACCTCGAGTGTGATATTGCTTTTATACAACAGTTCTACAGCGCCATTTATTAGTTAACAGTAATAAGTGACAACAGATTATGATTTGTTTGTTTATTTAATCATTTATTTTTTATATTTCGACAAAAAATAGTTACGCAAATGAACTTCAACTGGACTGTTAGGCTAGCTAATTTGTATTAACGGTCATTTCATCAACGGAACACCTGTGCGGCGGAGTGATACCTATAGTTAAAAGTCCTAGTGCTGTTATACTGTATAGCCTATCGGCACTCATGGAATGCCTCTTGTCCAATCAAATTACTTGGTCGGAACTAACTGTTGTATAATGCAGTACATCACACACTGGTCTCTCAGCTCCACGTCTCTGACGCTGGTTCTCTCTGTGTACCACATGTACAAAAGAAGAGATTTGGTGAGGCTGCATTCTCATTTTATGCTCCAGATTGTGTCTCACTGCCAGTTTACATTAGGGATGCAGCCTCAGCACATTATGTTCAAGTCAAGACTAAAAACCCATCTTTTTAATATTGCCTTTAAATGACTAAATAATTAAATGATGATTATATAATGATCGGAGCACTTTGAGCTGCAACGTTTGCAGGAAAAGCGCTATAGAAATAAAAGTTATTATTATTATTATTATTATTATTATTATACACACTGGCCTCTCAGCTATTTTGAATGCCTTGGGCGTAGGCTGACTGATTCATAACGTATACATGCTTGACTGGACTCATTGCATAACACAGGGTTCCCACAGGTCCTTGAAATCCTTGAAAGTTTGTAAATTTGAGAAAAAGAAATCAAGGTCTTAAAAGTTTTTGAAAATAGACATGGGTCATTGAAAGTGCTTGAATTCCCCTCTCTCTCTCTCTCTCTCTCTCTCTCTCTCTCTCTCTCTCTCTCTCTCTCTCAAAAAAAAAGAATATACAGTATATATATATAAAAAATGTTTTACTTAATTTACTACGAATTTGAGGGAATTGAGTCTTGAAAGGTGCTTGAAAGGTGCTTGAATTTGATGTTTCAGAAGGTGTGGGAACCCTGGGTATAATACCTGGAGTTGTTGTGTCACAGTGCCCAGGTAGTACAGGCCGTCCACCTCCCTCCTGGCCAACACACGGCATCCTGGGAGATACTCTGAGCAGCACAGGGCCCTCCCAGAGAGCACACAGGAAGTGACCCTACAGAAGGGGTTACCCAGCGTGCACCTGGACAACCACATGAAGAGATAGATGTAAAGCTACATCCAAATGATATGATTATGCAAACACCATACATGTCGTTAGCCTCATAGCACAATTGCCTGAGTCATATTTTGGCCAAATGTAGATATCTGCCTAACTCTCCTCTCCTAACACTGCTGATTCACTGGGCGTTATTGCCTCTATGACATCAGCCTATCAGAATGTTCGTTACATTCCAACATCACTATCTGCCCAAGTCATCTCTTTGACAGAGGCATGTTTGACATGACATACAAAGATGGCTCGGCTGACCACAAGTGAAGCACGACTTAGGCTGTTATGCTACGAGGCTAACGTTATGCTGCTTTACACACTGCAGCAGGAAGACAGCAGTTGCAAAGTTGCTTATAGCAATGCAAATACTGTGTGTGAATGTGAATGGCTGCATCTTTATAGCTTTGTAGTCAAGGACACCAAACCTGAGGGGGGGAGGGAGGGACGCTGGACTCTGTGTGACCACTGCAGACGGACTGCAACACGTCACTGCAGACGGACTGCAACACGTCACTGCAGAGTGGACGGGCTCTGATATGTGGCCCGTAGCAGTGTACAGGGGAATGTCCTGTTAGCACACACACACACACACACACACACACACGCACGCACGCACACACACACACACACACACACACACACACACGCACGCATGCATGCACACACACACACACACACACACACACACGCACACACACACACACACACGCACACACGCGCACGCACGCACACACACACACACGCACGCATGCACACACACGCGCGCACACACACACGCACACACACACGCACACACACGCACACGCGCACAGACACACACACATGCACGCACACACACTCACAATCTTATTTTACATTTTACAGTTCCACATTTCACATGCTTTTGTTGTTCTGAGGATTGGGGATATTATTAAGACAATTAATTGAATTTAACTCTTTTTAACCTCCCTCCCTCCCTCCCTCCCTCCCTCCATCCCTCCCTCCCTCCCTCCCTCCCTCCCTCCCTCCCTCCCTCCTTCCCTCCCTCCCTCCCTCCCTCCCTCCCTCATTCCCTCCCTCCCTCCCTCCCTACCTCCCTCCCTCCCTCCCTCCCTCCCTACCTTCTCCAACGCGCCGTCTAACCCCACGGGAAGGACGTGACAGCTCCCTCTGGTGGCGTGAGACAGACACTGCAGGAAGTCCTGCGTTCTCTCATCCAGAGGGCTGACGAGGTCTTTGATTGATTGATTGAAAACTTTATTAGAAGATTTGCAGAAGTAGGTACATGAAAGTACATATTACATACAAGGTCAACTAACAGGATAAAAACCCAAGAAAGCCACTGGCTTATTTCAATTGGGGTCCTTGATTCTCAATTCATCGTTACATGTAAGACAGACAAAAAAAACAGGGGTGACAGGGGTTGTTGGTTGTCCCCCGTGCCAGATAGAAGTAAGTAAGTAACGTTTATTCATATGGCACCAATTTACAACGACAAACAGCCGCCCAAAGTGTTTAACAGATAAAAAGATATAGAGAAAAACAAGATAAAAGAGATCAAATACAGATTTAAAAAACCCCAGATAAAATAGGTAAAATACACTAAAAGCAAGGTGCACACATACAAATAAAAGTGCAAAGAGTGCAGTGTCGGGAAGGCAGGCTCACCTCAGGTCAAAGGCCAGGGAGCAGAGATGTGTTTTGACTCGTTTTTTAAAAGCCTCAATGCTCACATGCTAAATGTGCGAAAAAATAATAAAAAATAAATAAATAATAGCTCAAGACTGTCCTGTACAGACAGGCTTTTGGCTAACCCCAAAAGCCTGTCTGTCTTTTTGTGTCTTGTTATTATTTGTTGAACACTTGTTATTTGTTTCTTGTTTTTTAATTTTCACTTGTTGACCTATTTCTTTTAACCTGCTATTTACTTTTGCTCTTTAATTATGTTTTTATATATGTAAAGCACTTTGTGACCGCTGGTCTATGATAGACCTGTGCTATATGGAAGCAATTGACCATGAGAGGAAGGGGGTTGTGGACTCATTCACCACTGGTACAGGGTTGTGGCACGAGGCAAAGCAGGAAAACCCTGTACAGTGGTAAATGAGTCTACAACCCCCGCCCTCCAATGGTCAATTGCTTTTCTACAACAGCCACCACATAATATAGAAAATAAATACACAGTTGTAACATTAAATTCATGTATTTACAATCATTAATCGTTTCAGAATACATATATCCTTCCGCCACAGAATATAGTCCCATAAACCAGATCAACCATTGCATTGTAGGTCAGCACAGGTGTTCTTAATCAGATTGATTGGGAGGCGCATTGATACAGGAAATGCGTTCTGAACTGAAGGTTATTGGGATATTTACCACTGTTGCTAGCCAATCAGAATCCAGTATCCAAACATGCTGTAGTAGAATAATAAACTTGACTTACTCACTAGGTAGAACACGTTGACCGGCCTCCCCCCTGCCAGGGTGGGCAGGGCCCGGAGCAGCTCCTCTGGGCAGGCGGGGAGGCCCAGGGTGACCAGATGGACCGCCTGGCAGCGGGGGTCACTGAGGGCCGTGCTCAGGCCCGCCAGGAGGTCTCCTCCAGGGCTGCAGGAGAGGGAGTGGATCCAGGACAGCGCCTCGTACACGGTGTCTGGAGCACAGGGCACCATGGCCTCAGACCAGCGGTTGGTCTGGAGCGGAGGAGCATAGAGGGGGAATACGAGGGGGTTAAGAATGTAAAAGTAGGATTTAAGCGGGTTAAGCGTCGACCATGTAACCGCAGGGTCCCCGGTCCGAATTCCGGCCGGGGACATATCCTGCATGTCATCCCTCCTCTCTCTCTCACCCATCCTTCCTGTCTAATTCTCCACTGTATCTGTCAATAAAATGAAAAATATGAGTGGGACTGCCCCACTCAGAAAAAATTACTAAAAAAAAGAATGTAAAAGTAAAGTATGTAAGCCTTGAGAACCCTTGAGGGCGGGTGGCTGTGTCTCAGGCTGTGTCTCAGGAGGTAGAGCCGGCGTCTAATGATCGCAAGGTCGACAGATCGGCGGTTCGAGCCCCGGCTGGCCACATGTCGAGATGTCCTTGGGCAAGACACTGAACCCCAAATTGCTCCCAGTGAGTGCCCGCCGTGCATGGTAGCTTGCCGCCATCGGTGTGTGAATGTGTGTGTGAATGGGTGAATGAGAGGCCGTTGTAAAGCGCTTTGGATAAAGGCGCTATATAAGTTTACCATTTACCATTCCATTTATATAAATACATTTGATTGATTGATTGATTGATTGATTGAGTCAGACAGTAGGGTACCTTGTATGAGAAGGCTACGATGTTGAAGAGAGAGTCTCTGAGGGAGGCCTTGGTCAGCAGGGTCTGGATGAGCAGACGCTTCACTGACCCCAGAACAGCGGCCATGGCCTCTGAGGTGTCAATGACAAAGGAGACATTCCTGTATCTGGCGCCCAGGAACAGCAGAATGAGCTTGTTCTGTGGCTCAGGAGACGACCGAGAGAAAGGCATCGTTGACTGAAAGGCTGTTGTCATCCTGTCACTGAAGCAGAGGAATTACAAGATGTGATACAAGTCAAGTCAAGTCATGTGTATTCATATAGCACATTTACAACGACAAAACAAAGCGGCTGCTCCTCCTGAGACATCTACTACCCCCCAGCACTGTGTCTCCTGAGACATCTACTACCCCCCAGCACTGTGTCTCCTGAGACATCTACTACCCCCCAGCACTGTGTCTCCTGAGACATCTACTACCCCCCAGCACTGTGTCTCCTGAGACATCTACTACCCCCCAGCACTGTGTCTCCTGAGACATCTACTACCCCCCAGCACTGTGTCTCCTGAGACATCTACTACCCCCCAGCACTGTGTCTCCTGAGACATCTACTACCCCCCAGCACTGTGTCTCCTGAGACATCTACTACCCCCCAGCACTGTGTCTCCTGAGACATCTACTACCCCCCAGCACTGTGTCTCCTGAGACATCTACTACCCCCCCAGCACTGTGTCTCCTGAGACATCTACTACCCCCCAGCACTGTGTCTCCTGAGACATCTACTACCCCCCAGCACTGCGTCTCCTGAGACATCTACTACCCCCCAGCACTGTGTCTCCTGAGACATCTACTACCCCCCAGCACTGTGTCTCCTGAGACATCTACTACCCCCCAGCACTGTGTCTCCTGAGACATCTACTACCTCCCAGCACTGTGTCTCCTGAGACATCTACTACCGCCCAGCACTGTGTCTCCTGAGACATCTACTACCCCCCTGCACTGTGTCTCCTGAGACATCTACTACCGCCCAGCACTGTGTCTCCTGAGACATCTACTACCCCCCTGCACTGTGTCTCCTGAGACATCTACTACCCCCCAGCACTGTGTCTCCTGAGACATCTACTACCCCCCAGCACTGTGTCTCCTGAGACATCTACTACCCCCCAGCACTGCGTCTCCTGAGACATCTACTACCCCCCAGCACTGTGTCTCCTGAGACATCTACTACCCCCCAGCACTGTGTCTCCTGAGACATCTACTACCCCCCAGCACTGTGTCTCCTGAGACATCTACTACCCCCCAGCACTGCGTCTCCTGAGACATCTACTACCCCCCAGCACTGTGTCTCCTGAGACATCTACTACCCCCCAGCACTGCGTCTCCTGAGACATCTACTACCCCCCAGCACTGCGTCTCCTGAGACATCTACTACCCCCAGCACTGTGTCTCCTGAGACACCTACTACCCCCCAGCACTGTGTCTCCTGAGACATCTACTACCCCCCAGCACTGTGTCTCCTGAGACATCTACTACCCCCCAGCACTGTGTCTCCTGAGACATCTACTACCCCCCAGCACTGTGTCTCCTGAGACATCTACTACCCCCCAGCACTGCGTCTCCTGAGACATCTACTACCCCCCAGCACTGCGTCTCCTGAGACATCTACTACCCCCAGCACTGTGTCTCCTGAGACACCTACTACCCCCCAGCACTGTGTCTCCTGAGACATCTACTACCCCCCAGCACTGTGTCTCCTGAGACATCTACTACCCCCCAGCACTGTGTCTCCTGAGACATCTACTACCCCCCAGCACTGTGTCTCCTGAGACACCTACTACCCCCCAGCACTGTGTCTCCTGAGACACCTACTACCCCCAGCACTGTGTCTCCTGAGACACCTACTACCCCCCAGCACTGTGTCTCCTGAGACATCTACTACCCCCCAGCACTGTGTCTCCTGAGACATCTACTACCCCCCAGCACTGTGTCTCCTGAGACATCTACTACCCCCCAGCACTGTGTCTCCTGAGACACCTACTACCCCCCAGCACTGTGTCTCCTGAGACACCTACTACCCCCCAGCACTGTGTCTCCTGAGACATCTACTACCCCCCAGCACTGTGTCTCCTGAGACATCTACTACCCCCCAGCACTGTGTCTCCTGAGACATCTACTACCCCCCAGCACTGTGTCTCCTGAGACACCTACTACCCCCCCAGCACTGCGTCTCCTGAGACATCTACTACCCCCCAGCACTGTCTCCTGAGACATCTACTACCCCCCAGCACTGCGTCTCCTGAGACACCCGCTTTTCCCCTCTACTGTGTCCCCTAAAACTTCTATTGCCCCCCTTGTACTGTCTCTCTGTTTCTCCAGTGTCTACAGTATATACATGTATATATAAAAATAAAGTCTAGGTTTAGAAGAAGGTGATAGAAGAAGATTGTTCCTTCTATCACAGAGACTGCCAATGGCCCCTGGCCTGAGCTAGATTACTCTTCCTGCTACAACTGGTGGATTGGTGATTCACTTAGCTTAGTCAAATGTATCGATTGTAAAGTCGCTTTGGAATAAGGCGTCTGTCTGCTAAATGCCAAACATGTAATGTAAATGAAAGGTGCCATACCTGTGAAGGGTATTCTGCCGTTACACACAGCTGCTACACAGAGCCTCCTCAGTCTGTTGTTTATGTGGGTTACCATGGAGACATAGTGTTACCATGCCTCTGTGGGCTGCTCAGCTGCCAATCAAACAGTGAAGGCGGAGCCGGAGATGTTCCATAACACAAGCGTAACGTCCATGTTATAATAATAATAATAATAATAATAATAATAATAATAATAATAATAATAACTTTATTTGTATAGCGCTTTTCCTGCAAACGTTGCAGCTCAAAGTGCTTTAATCATTATATAATCATCATTTAATTTGTTTAATGCTGATTAGCCATACACAAGGTTAAAATAGGGTCAAAAATAAAGGGTTGAATAAAGAGTTCTTCAGTCTTTTTGGTGTAATTCATATTAACTTAGGTTGTCTTGGTTCTATTGTTAATGTTTATACAGTGCCCTGTATAAGTAATGGGATTGTTTTGGCTCGACACCACAAAACATTTATTTAATCACAATATGAGTAAAGATTCTCTGATTTTATTTGATGTTTTACATAATTGGTATTGATATCAGCAAAAAACACTACATGTGTTTAAAGCTATACTAGCTATACTATACTATTTATTATTAGGCTACTACTCGATCTTTTCAGTTTGTAAAGCGTATTTGAGTGTCTAGAAAAGCGCTATATAAGTCTAATGTATTATTATTATCATTATTATTATTATTATTATTATTATTATTATTATTATTATTATACCTCTACTTGTGTTAACTTTCACTATCTACCCTCCTCATGAGGCAGAGACGTTTGTAAAGATCTGACACTTCTGTGGGTCTTTGGTAACAGAAGGATCCGGAGACTGGGCCATGAGTCTGAATCTTACAGAATCTTGATATTAGTTGACTGGGGTCTCGACTTCTCAACATTAATGAGGTTACATACATTTCAGTATATACGGTCCCAGCGGGAATCGAACCCACGACCTAAGCGTGGCGTCAGGGCTTTTCATCAGTTTGATGGTGGTTAGGATTTAACTGGTATTTATTCGATTGGAATATTGAACATTTGTTAATTCAGGAGAATAGACTTCAGTGACAGGTTTGATTTAAAGCTTATGTAACGATGGTCAAACAGCCAAACTTCTTTCATTTAATTCGTTTATTTGACCTGCAGAGAAGACATATAGAACACAATTCTTCTCTGGTCTGCTTGTGAATCCATTAAGGTGGCGGCCATGTTCTGACACCACCGTCTATGTACATTTCACATCAGGACAATTTGTTCACAGAAAGAACACAAACTTCCCTCAAACATTACAAATAACAATTACAAACAACATGTGGAGCGACATACCTGCAGAGAAGACATATAGAACACAATTCTTCTCTGGTCTGCTTGTGAATCTGCACGTTCAAAACAACATACAATAAATGTTCTGTTTCACATCATCACAATACATCACATCATCACAATACATGTAAAAACAAACAGCACAGTACTACACCAACACCTTCACCCTACATTACAAGATTCTCCATACAAACAACAAAACACGAGGAGCATTTCACATCACGCACATACCCATTAAGGTGGCGGCCATGTTCTGACGCACCACCGCAAGTACGGCAACAAGAGAAGGACAAAGAACGTGCAGACCTGCAGTACACCCAAACTCCAAAGGGGGGCTCCAACAACAACCAGGGCTGCTCAAAGCACGGCGAAACTCATCTACATTCACCACAGCTAAACATACATTCCCAACTCTGTTACACCCACCTCCCCTGAATTTCGCCAACCTTGAGCAGCAACTATACATTTAAATACTACTTTTTACTTTTTACACTATTACATAGGGCCGCCAAAGGACAGGACAGCCAACTTGAAAAGTATCCTATAAGGATGAAGTGGAAAGAGAGGTAAACTACCTCTCCAACCAACTACTGGCGGTAGGATGCGTTCTACACCCCACAAGACCCTATTTTCACTGTGTATTACTAGCCTTCAAGAGGCCACAACCTCTTATGAAACAATCAGAATAACGAACAAACCTATATGTCATAGGATGTCAGTGTGCACAGTGTATACATGCACTGAACTGAGCTTCGGCTTATCTAACTGTGGGAAGCCTGGAACACTGACCTGCAAACAGCTCGAATGTTTGACTTAGTGTCTTGAATAATGTCTTGTCCTGACATAGTATAAATCAATCTGTCAACTGGTTTGATAAGGCGACCAAACTTGGACTTGACCTGTGTGACTGTACTAGGATGTTCACACTGTGTGACAGAAGCTAAAGTGTCAGTACGCTGTGTGTCACTAGCATCATCTGTCTGATTTGTGTTACCAGAAACATCAGTACAATCATCAGCGCTAACCACAAATCTAGAATCAGAGTTAATGGACTGATCTACCATTTGCTCCTCAGCCATCTGCTCGGGAACCCTCTGAGGGGCAAACGAGACTGAAGACACTACAGTGTTAGTAGCCTCTGTCCGTGAGTGGTCAGGGAATGGTAACTGGGTGACCCACTCCAGGGTTCTTCCCTTGGGATCCTTGGGCTCTGGAACAGTCAAGGGAACATCCCTCTCCCGAACAGCTCTTCCCCCATACTCCATGTCTTCAACCTCCCCTCCCTCACTCCCAGGACAGGAATCCACTCTCTCCGACTCGAACGCGGTTCCTCTACTCACTTCCCCAGGCAAGGAATCCTGTTCCACTTCCGACACGGACATATCACTTGGCTCATTTGATGTATGAACAGCAGACAGGGATGAAACTGGGTCAGAGATCACACTCGTATCATACACCGGCAGAAAGTTCACCAACAACAATAGATTACGGTGGACTACCTTCTCTCGTCCAGTGACAGTGTCTTGTATCCTATATGTGTGGTAGGATGCGTTCTACACAAGGGAGACATTGGACATTATAGAACTAGGATCACTAGGCCACTACACCATACTCGTGTTTTTGAGATTTGTATTGACAGGAAAATGGACCCGGGTGCTGATGAGGCACTGTCAGCTCCAAATAGCACCTAGAGCAGTACTGGAACCGGTACAAGAGTGTACCAGGACCACCATCAGGTTGTATTGCTGTCATCTTTACTGTCTCTATTGTGTTGTTGCATTATAACTGTGCCTAAGTTTCTCTTTTGGCAGGACCTGTGACCATACTGGATGCAGAACGATGCAAATACAACACAAAATTTATGGACAGTGTGTACGCCGATAATATGCAAGGAATTTTTCCTGGATACATGGTGTACAGGTTTTTGCCCTTGCTTGCTTGCTTTGTGCCGGTGGTCCTGGCCTCCCCTGGGGGACCGCTGAGTACTGGTAAGCAAACTGGCTAGTAGTCGCTCTATTGGTAGAGGGCTGCAAGGGAATTTTTTCCTGGCTACATAGTATACAGGTTTTTTACTTTTGCCTGCTCGCGGCTCTGTCAGTATTGATTGATTGATTGACTGATTGACTGAACATTTTCATTGTGTGAAGCGCATTGAGTTGCATCTTGTAAGAAATGCGCTATACAAATAAAAATTGATTTGATTTGATTTGATGTGTGAGTCTCAGAGTTCCTATCCACCACAGTGTATACAGTAGACTCCCAACGATCAGCCACCTTTCTCTTTCCTCTCTCTCTCTTGTTCGCCAACAGCACACGGTCTCCGACGTCAATGGTGGGCCCTTTTACTCGTCTGTTGTAGAGCTCTGTGTGACGGTGCTGTTCTTTTATGACATGTTCCTGGGCTATGACCATAGCTTCTCTCAGATCCTTCGTGAGAGACATCACATACTTGTCGTAGCTGACCACAGCTGGATCATTCAGGACTGTCCGGAAGAGTATATCGACAGGGAGACGAGGAGTACGCCCAAACATCAGATAGAAAGGTGCATAGCCAGTTGACTCATGCGCTGTGCTATTGTACATGAACGTCAGAGTTTGCAAACGCCTCGGCCAGTTGATTTTTGCCTCTGGTTCGAGCGCTCGGATCATGTTACCGAGAGTTCTATTGAAACGTTCCACACTACCGTTACCCATCGGGTGATACGGGGTTGTGTGCGACTTTCTGACACCGGAGACTCTGAGCAGCTCACTCACTAGTTGACTCTCGAAGCTAGCTCCCTGGTCGCTGTGGATACGTTCTGGGAACCCAAAGACGCAGAAGAACTTGTCCCATAGAACTCTCGCCACCTGTTTGGCTGACTGATCTTTGCAGGGGAATGCCTGGGCCATTCTTGTAAAATGGTCAGTAACAACTAACACATCAACTGACTTGTTCCTTGAGTCCTCCGCTGACCAGAAATCAATGCAAACCAGCTGAAGTGGCCTGGTTGATGTGATACTCTGCAAAGGCGCCCTCGCAGCAGGTTCAACAGTCTTACTGACAATACACCGCTGGCAGTTACGGACGTAGTCTCTTACGTCTCTGTCGAGGTTGAGCCAGAAGAACCTCTGTCTGGCCAAGCCAAGACTCCTGAACTGACCTTGATGGCCAGCATGGTCATGAACACCTCTCAGAACTTCAACTTTCTTAGACTCAGGAACCACATACTGGCGGCGTTTTGACTTCACGACTTGATCCCTCGAGACTCTGTAGAGTATCCCATTGCTCACAACAAGTTTCTCCCAGTGCTTCAGGTACCTCATGACTGTGACTGATTCCTTATCTCTCTCTCTCCTGGAGGGTCTCCGATGTCTCTCCACATAGTACAAGACTCGAGAGAGAGTCCTGTCTCTGAGCTGTTCATCCCGGAGTTCCTTCTCACTGTAAGCAGGAAGTGAGTCCTGACCACCTGGGACTAACTGAGGCAAATGGTGCAAGACTGCTACAGCGCGCGTTCTTGCTCCGACCTCCCACAGATCGTCATATGACTGTAGAACAACAGACACTTCATCCATCTCCATAGACTGAGCGTGGACATGCAGAGGTGATGGGACACTTTGAGCGTAACTCTCTGCCTGGCGTGGAGTGTCACCACTATCATTGGACGACCGGAAGGCGTCCTGTACAGAAGCACTCGACACATCCTGGACTTCGGAGAGGAGATTCTTGTAGGGCTCTTCAAGTAATCTGTGACTGACTCTCTGCTTGACGAAAGGCACACGACTCAAGGCATCAGCGACAACATTCTGTGGGCCTGGCACGTACTTGATGTCGAAGTTATAGCTCGCTAACTTAGCCACCCATCGTTGCTCGCAGCAGTCCAGCTTGGGCTTCGTCATGATATGAGTCAATGGATTATTGTCCGTCCAAACAGTGAAATCATGCCCCTTCAACCAATGGCTAAACTTGTCACAGACACTCCACTTCAAGGCTAGGAATTCCAACCGATGGGCTGGATAGTTTCTCTGAGACTGAGAGAGGGACTTGCTGGCGAATGCGATTGGCCTCGCTCGGTCTTCACCCTCTTGGATCTGCGACAGGACAGCACCGATGCCATCAAGGGACGCGTCCGTTGACAGCATGAAGGGACGGCTGAAATCAGGGTGAGCCAGGACAGCCGTCTCAACCAGCGCCGTTTTCAGCTTCTGGAAAGCCTGCTCCGTTTCGGGGGTCCAGTCAGTAACCTTCAACTTCCTGCTTTGTGACCTTTGTTTGGACTGTTTCACCTTCCCTTTTCTCTTCTGGCCCGTCAACAGAGAGAAGAGAGGCTTTGCAATAGCGGAGAAGCTAGGCACAAAGTGCTGGTAATAATTGATCATCCCCAAGAAAGATCTGATTCGTTTCTGTGAGGGGGTTACACCGTCCGCTTCCATCAGGTCAGCACTTGTCATCTTTGCGATGCTCTCAACTTTGCTGGGATCAGTCAACACACCGTTGTCATTAATTATGTGGCCGAGGAATTTGACGGATTTCCGGAGAAAAAAACACTTCTTGGGGGCCAATTTCAGGTTATGACCATGCAGTCTACTGAACACCATCTCCAAGCGTTCCAGAGCTGTCCTCTCATCAGGGGCATACACCAATAAATCATCCAGATAAACCAGTAAGCTCAGATAGTTCTGGTCTCCGAAAATGCTAGTCATCATACGCATGAAGCTCCCAGGACTATTACAGAGGCCCTGCGGGAGGCGATTATACTCATACAAGCCCATAGGTGTTGTAAAGGCAGAGTACTTTCTGTCATCCTCGTGTAGTGGCATGTTATAAAACCCTGAGGTTAGATCCATAGTACTAAACAAGGAGTTACCTCCAAGTGCAGCTAAGCAGTCGGCCTGGTGAGGGAGAGGGTGAGCATCCTTCAGGGTCCTCTTGTTCAGCCAGCGAAAGTCTGTACAGATACGGAGATCTCCGTTCTTTTTCCATACAAGAACCAACGGAGATGCATATTCACTGGTTGACTTCCTGATTATATCTTTCTCCTCCATCTCACTCAGTACTTGGCGCAACTTCTGATACTGACTGGGGGGCACTCGTCTGAATGGGAGCCGGAATGGCCTGTGATCTGAGAGGTGAATGCGATGTATGAAGCCCTTTGCCTCTCCACAATCCAGGTGATGGCGTGAGAAGATGTCCTTGTAGCGCACAACCAGGTCAGCCATCTTGCTTCTACACTGTTCAGACACGTCACAGGAGTGTATGTCGAGCCCACTCAATCCCATGTACTTCAGTTCCTCATCAACAGTGCGGGCCGCATTTTCACTGGACGGGGTTACTTGACAGCAACTGAGTAGTGGGACCTCAGCAGGTCCGGTCTCATCCATGTCCTCGAGCGCAATGCAGGAGAAGACGTCGGCCAATTTAGCATTGCGTCTTACCAAGACGGGCCTGTCGGACGAGTTGATCAGCTTCAATGGAACCCATCCGTCTCCCCACAAAGGAGTAACAACTCTGGCCACCAGAACCCCTCTTGGAGCTGAGCGACACGATGTGGGCTCTGTCATCACAGCGCTACCAGGAGACACAATAGTGGACTTGGGTAGCTTGCCCCACATCAGGTACTCCCGACCAGGCTCAAGACACACGGCTGAGTTGCACCTGACTGTGCCTATCTTGTCAGGTATGACGTCACCTCGCCAACGGTTCAGACCAGCGAGCATCGAGAGAAACTGTTCAGATTCTGGATCGCCAGCAGGACAGGGCGTAGACACAGCCTTCCAGTAGCCATCACTTTGCTTATACTGCCGGAGGATATATTTAATAACATTGGTGCCTAGTATCAACTCATCATGCTGGCCTTCAACTACCAGAGTGGGAACCATAATCCTACAGCCATACACCTCCATTTCCACGTTGAAAGCTGACTCAGGCTTGACACGGCGACCACCACAGCCAACAAGCACCACATTTGAACTGAACTGGTTATGCTCTGTAGCAACTCCAACCTCTCTAAGCTTTCCCTCTGCCGTCTTACTCATTGTACAAGCCATAGACCCACTGTCTAGCATAGCATTTAGAGTCACTGTATTACCAACTGTCACAGGTGTGTAGAAAAGGCTGTCACTACCACTAATTGTATGCGTATTCTGATAAACAATATCTTCAGAGTTATCACTTGAGTTTTTGAGAGCTATATACACTGTCTCAGCACTAGATTCGTCCTCACAATGGGAGTTTACTTGGCGACCTATACTTTCTCCCTCTGAATACAGGCCACCTAGTTTCCCTGAGGCTGAGGTGCTCGGGACGACCTGGTGGGACACTCAACTTTTGTGTGACCTGGGGCTAAACAGACAAAGCACAGCTTCTCTGACATGCAGTGTGAGATGGTAGTGTGTCTACTGTCATCACAGACTCGGCAGGCCTTCTCACGGGCGCCACCCTGGTATCTTCCGCCACGAGGAGCACTGTCACGCTGCTGCACTTTCCCCATCATCTGCTCCAGCCTCTCCATAATGCGAGCAAGAATCCTGTCTTCAGATTGCTGAGTGTTCTGGGCCACAGCAGTCGCGGAGGAGTGGCACGGAAGCTGGCCTAAAGCATGGTCCTGGGAAGGAATGAGGGTAGAAGGCGGACACTGTGTGTGGTACACTGGACTATGGGCAGGAGAAGGGGGGTACTGGGTGGAACACTGCTCAGACACAGACTGAATCGAAGGCTCTGGATGAGACTGCACAGTGTGGAGGGCGGTGGCATGGCTCTTCAATGGCACAAAACTACCGGTCCTGCCAGAGGCTCTCAGCTCTCTCTGATAATTATCAATCTTCAACTGTATGTCTCGTGAGCTCCACTCCTCAATAGCCTTGCATTCCAGAATACGGGATAGTCCAGAGTCCGGGCAATGCCTGACAAACATCCGTGCTACCTCTTCACCCACGTTCTCCATCCTCCTACCTTGTCTGCGAAGGCCCTCACCAGCTACATCAGCTGCTTTGTTGATCCTCAACCAGTAGTCTACAGGGTTCTCATTGGGTCTGGGTAGAGTGGCATAGAAATCTGACAACGGGAGGCATGATGACACATCACTGAAGTACTTGAGAAGGATATCATAGATGAGATCAGGGTTCTGCTTCACATCAAGTGTCTGATCGCTTCGCAAACCAACCCTCACAACATCCTTTGCCTTACCCATCAGCCTTGCCAGTATCTCCTCAGCCTGTTCATGCATTGGACATTTCTGCTTTCTCAGATAAGCTTTAGACATGTCAATCCAGTCCTGGACTGAACACTTATCAGAACTATCACCTCGGAACATTGGTGGTTCCCTGTCTGATGTTACATTCACAGTAACGCACGGAACCTCCTGTCTAACAACATTAGGATCAGTTACAGGATCTGGAGGCGATGTGCAGTTGAGGTGTGCACTGCTCATACTACTTGAGTGAACTACACCAGCTGAAATTAACTTGGTTACAATGGACTCGCCAATCTGAGCACCTAGCTGACCCATCATGTCTGAAAGGTGATGAAGAGCTTCAGTGTCATTAACACTGGGTGTGGATGTGGGAGGAGCCTCCCCTGTAAACTGTCCGACAGCAGCACAACCTGGGTCCTGACCTGACCCTGTGCCTCTACCACTGTCAGTAAACAACTGGGAACACCCCACCTCCCTACTATTGACAGCACTGTCAATGTCTATGACAGCACTGTCTGCTCTGCTCTGACATGCCCCCCATGCACCCCTCCCCATAGGCAACACTGGACTGGCAAAAATCTCATCATTAAAACCTGGCCTCTGAGCCATAGTGGTACAGACTTGCGTTGTGTAATATTACTGAATGAAAAAAAAAATAATAATAATAATGTTTAAAAAAATATATAAAGTTACAGCAGGACATAAAAACCAAAACAATCAAAGCACTTTTTAAACTGATATAATCACAGACCTCAGACTGAATGACCATTTACTATAATACTCTGACCACACTTGATCTATCACACTAAGACCTGGCATCCACGCAGCATCCACGGAGATCGGCGTTCAGCTGATCTTGAGATGATCCGGGTCACGGCACCAGTGTAACGATGGTCAAACAGCCAAACTTCTTTCATTTAATTCGTTTATTTGACCTGCAGAGAAGACATATAGAACACAATTCTTCTCTGGTCTGCTTGTGAATCCATTAAGGTGGCGGCCATGTTCTGACACCACCGTCTATGTACATTTCACATCAGGACAATTTGTTCACAGAAAGAACACAAACTTCCCTCAAACATTACAAATAACAATTACAAACAACATGTGGAGCGACATACCTGCAGAGAAGACATATAGAACACAATTCTTCTCTGGTCTGCTTGTGAATCTGCGCGTTCAAAACAACATACAATAAATGTTCTGTTTCACATCATCACAATACATCACATCATCACAATACATGTAAAAACAAACAGCACAGTACTACACCAACACCTTCACCCTACATTACAAGATTCTCCATACAAACAACAAAACACGAGGAGCATTTCACATCACGCACATACCCATTAAGGTGGCGGCCATGTTCTGACGCACCACCGCAAGTACGGCAACAAGAGAAGGACAAAGAACGTGCAGACCTGCAGTACACCCAAACTCCAAAGGGGGGCTCCAACAACAACCAGGGCTGCTCAAAGCACGGCGAAACTCATCTACATTCACCACAGCTAAACATACATTCCCAACTCTGTTACACTTACTTGTTTGATAAAATAATGTTTTAATGTTCACCCCCATACAGTAGCTTGGCTCAGTCAGTTCTAGTGTATCCACTATATATAGCTGGCTTTCTCTGTGTACCACATGTACAAAAGAAGAGATTTGGTGAGGCTGCATTCTCATTTTATGCTCCAGATTGTGTCTCACTGCCAGTTACATTAGGGATGCAACCTCAGCAAATATGTTCAAGTCAAGACTAAAAACCCATCTTTTTAATAATGCCTTTAAATGACTAAATAATTAAATTAAGATTATATAATGATTGGAGCACTTTGAGCTGCAACGTTTGCAGGAAAAGCGCTATACAAATAAAAATTATTATTATTATTATCCAGCAGCCTACAAGAGATGGATCTATGACGTCTTCGTCAGTGGACCAATCAGACTAGTTCACTGCATTACCCACACCCCCCCGTTTCTCTCCCACACAACCTTGTTTTCAACATGGACGCCAAACCCTTTCACACTATAGTGTTGTTTTACAACACAGAACACAGTTACATGCATTACTGACATGCCACGTGATAGAAAACGACCGGGGGGTGCAACTTGTGACTCATTCAAATGTTAAACCGTCTACCAATGAGTGACATTACAACACGTTTCTAAACAATACGACAACCAACACAGAATGGCGGCTGCTAGGGGGCCCGAGAACATGAATAACACAAACGTCACTTGACTTTTGAGAATGATTGACACGCCACCTGACCAATAGGGAAGAAGCGCATTTCTGAGTTGAAACCTAGGGGGGTATTCCATCAACGTCGCTAAAGGAAATACGAACATGTTTCCCTGATGCTACAGTACATGATGTCGGGATCTTTTTAGGAACTCTCGCGAGACTTGTCAGACTAAACCTGGATTTTCTTTTAGCGACGTTGATGGAATACCCCCCTAGGCCATCCGAATACAGTGTTGTTATTGGGTTGGGCTTCGTTGGGGGGGGGGCAGATGTTATCGCCATGCATGTTCCAGGGGGTGCAAGGTTTCAGATATCGTTTCCTGCACTGATGCATGGTGGTCGAACGAGGAGGACTTGTGTGAAACATTCGGGAGGTTCGTATCTAAATGTGTGTTTTTACCCAGTGTGCATTATGCAGCCCAGAGCATCTCTGCCTGGAAAAGAACTACAACAGCCAGGGAACTCCGAACGCTTTAACACCGATCCAATAGAACTCCAAAGAGCTCTCACTCATAACGGGGTTATCATTCATTAGCTATGGATTCCGTCTTCTTCTTCTTGTTGTTGTTGTTGCCTGACTGCATCGATTCCCCGGGTCCGCGAGAAGAGTTACTAACTTTGCAGCAAACAGCTACTTTGCTAAAACACAACATTGATTGCACAAGTTGCATTGATGCCGTTGTAGTTAAACGGTGCAACTCCCCAATAATGGAACACATGTATGCATCACTGCATTAAATGCACGGTTGGGGTTGTGGCATGCATGCCCAGAGACAGACCATATACATCCCTCTCTCTCCCCGGGCAGAGATAGCACACATTTAGCTCGTGAGCATTGCTTAACTGCCTTTAAATGACTAAATTAAATGATGATTATATAATGATTAAAGCACTTTGAGCTGCAACGTTTGCAGGAAAAGCGCTATACAAATAAAAATTATTATTATTATTATTATTATTATTATTATTATTATTATTATTATTATTATTATCCAGCACAGCAGCCTACAAGAGATGGATCTATTACGTCATCCTCAGTGGACCAGCAGACCGGACGGTAAAGGCCCGCGCGCGCTCCCTATTGGTGGTCTAGTGGATAGTGAGTTGGACTTGCGATCGGAAGGTTGTGAGTTCAAATCCCGCCTGAAACAACCACCACCACCACCACTACTAGTGTGCCCTTGAGTAAGGCACTTAGCCCTCAGTTACTCCAGGGGGAATGTCGCTGTAATTCGTAATTGTAAATCGCTTTGGATTAAAAGCGTCTGCTAAATGGCAAAATTACAATTGCAATTAAAATTATTGTCCGTAGCTGCAACTCCCATCAGAGCAGCGTGGCTTCACGCGTCTACATGTGTCATTCTAGGGATGTGTCGATTGTTGCTTCAATAAACAGTAGTGGTGGGCCTATGCCAAACAATTGTTTGCACATACACGCATGTGAAGTAGTATATATCTGGCTACAACATGGTGCCTAATGCAACGTTGTTGTGGTGCATTCACTTCTGATCCGACTTGATTAAGTGCAACTGCCAGACTGTTACCTTAACTAGGAGGACACACACACACACACTGTGTCTCCTGAGACATCTACTACCCCCCAGCACTGTGTCTCCTGAGACATCTACTACCCCCCAGCACTATCTCTCCAGTGTCTATAAAAAATAATAATAACAAATAAAAAAACATGACGACTGCCAGTGGCCCCTGGCCTGAGCTAGATTACTCTTCCTGCTACGACTGGTGAAACGATGATTCACTTGCTTAGTCAAATGTATCGATTGTAAGTCGCTTTGGAATACGGCGTCTGCTAAATGCCCAAAATGTAAATGTCAATGTAAATGTTGGTGACCCTGTGTTTTTCAGGGTTTTTTTTGCAGGTGAGAAATGCTCTTGGCCCAGATAAGCCGAGACCAGGGCATGGAGTACCAGGACGCAGACGGCCAGCAGGTCACCCTCTGTCTGGCCGAGGCCGTCACAGTGGCAGGTGAGGTCAGGGGTCGCGACCCTACCCTAGGGAGGTCAGAGTGGGTGTGGAGGGGTAGAGAGAGGGTAGTAGAATAGAAGGTGTTTATCACTTTATCACATATCATTTCTCAATCTCATATATTGAGAAATAATGGCAATTCCAGCTCATGTAAATAGCAATAAATAGCAATATTCCAATATGTAAAACGTGGAAAGAAACTGCTATAAGTAAACTGTTAGACAATGCTGTAGTTTTACATCACCATTATGTTTTGTTGTGTCTATTTGCCGTCTTTTTAATTTATTGTCCAATGGTCAACTGTTACTTTTGATGGATGTCTGTTCATTGTTTGTTTATTGAAAAGAATAAAAACGATTAATCCTAAAAAAACGTTATCATATGATAACATTCTTATACTGTGCACCTTCCGTTAAAAACATACTAGGCTTTGTTGTTTACATGATGTTGTTGTTTGTGTTCTTCCTTCATTGTGGCACTGGCGAGGAGCTAGCTTGCCCAAAGCATTTAATGTAACACTGTTCACTGCTGTATTCTGTGTATATGACAAATGTGACACGTTCTAATGCTTTGGTCCTCATATCGGGATCTGATGTCATGATCAGATTCTGAAAAATGTGAATACATTTCCGTGTTGTTGAAAATCAACGACACATCGCTAGTCAACTAACACAGCTTGTTTTGTGAGCCTGCTGACAATGTAAAGTAGTGTTCTAGTTAACTAGGAGTGGGGGATTACTCACCCAATCCATTTCAGTGTTGCAGTATTTTGGCTCGACTAGAGAGTTTGTGTTGTGATTCTCAACAGTGTTGAAACGTAGTTCCGTGTTTCAAAAAGAAAAGTCTGAACATTTTGATTGGTTGCCGACATGCGGACCAAACGATCAGACTGTGTCACGAATAAACTTTGAGTTGATTTGTTTGAGGTGTATTGTATCTGTTGTTTGTATCTGTTGTATGTATCTGTTGTATGTATCTGTTGTATGTATCTGTTGTATTGTGCTGACGGTTGTGTCCCTGGTAGACGGTGATCACATGGAGAGTATGGACACAGTGAGTCTGCAGGCTGTGACGCTCGCTGACGGCTCCACTGCGTACATCCAGCATGACTCCAAAGGTGAGCGTCGCCCTCTTCATTAACACTGATTCACACGTCACCTTCACACACACATAACGTCACCTTCCAAGCTGCGCACAACATCCCAAATTAGAGAATGTTATGGTTTAATTTTTAATAGAAAAAGAAGAGAGTGCACACCGCAGAAAATGTAAGTGAGCTGCAACGGAACAACATCCAATTAAAAGAAGTAGAAGCCGCACACTCAAGTTCCAGATGCAACTAAACGGACCAACAGTTTCGGCCGTAGCCTTTGTCAAGTCTTACCTACACTTCTTTATTCAATTAGCCTACCTGACTATATAATGGCTGTCTTGCACCTTTGTCTTCAAGTCTTAAATACACACACACAGTGCAAGACAGCCATTATATTCGTTTGTTAATTTGTGTGATGTTCACTTTTTGGACCCTTTCGTAGTGTTCGGGTCCAGTTGACCCGGGACATAATTGGGGTTTTAAAAGCACTTGTCTTGACATGGTGCTCCTAGTTCCAAGGGTGACCCATACAAGGGGGTATACTCAGGGCGCAAGAAAGCCCCAAAATAGCCCATAATATTAAAGGGCGCCTCCTGTGGGCACAAACAGGTACTGTACCCAATAATGCACAATAGCTACTGTGCACACATTCAAAAGTGCATATCTTTTGTTCTAGTGGATCTAGGGGGCTGCCCTTTGGAGAGGCTGGACACAAGTAACACAAGTAACAACCCACAAAGTGTCAGACCCCTGGGAATAGGTGGGGCCGAACGACAGCATGATGAGTAGAAGCGTTTTTACGCACATGATGCCCCTAACTTTGAAAATATAAAATCCACTATAATAAAGACCTGGGTGTCATAAATCATACTTATCTAGGAAAAATGTCAATGAAACAATGTTTTCATTGCTGTTTATTATTTTGAATTTATATTCTCAATTGAATTTCACATTTATCTAATTATAATCAAAGCTGTTAAGAAAATACAGGTGATGAACAAGAATAGAAATGAAAGAACCAAACTAAGATTGTTTTTGCCAATAGCTATGAAATACATCTCTCAAAAATGTCTGTAAATGCTGAATCACAAAACATGTACACTGTTTTCACTGTCACTGTCGAAATACAGTATTATGTCTTAAAAAATCCCAAATAATTCTGAAATACCACTGGCTACAATTGTGTGTGCATGGGTATGCCTGTCTACACAACACATGAAGCACAGAATGTGACAGTGTGTGTACCTCAAATGTACTTTTTGCAGTTGCTGCATACGTTCTGTACAGTGCAAGAAAATGTAAAAATGTTTACAATGTTGCACTTCAAAGGGTAAAAAGTGCGAGAGCAGATGGCTTCTTGGCACGGGAAAGCTAGAGCAGAGGTGTGTGAGTGAGTGAGTGTCAGTGTGAGTGTGTGTATGTTTCTGTGTGTCTCTGTGCATCCGGGCCTAAATGACCCGAAGATCTTATGAAGGACATAAATGTGTTGGGGTATTGTAGGATGTGTAAAAAAAATTTTTTTTTCACTTTTACATGTTTTTCATAGAAAATAAGCCAAGGCCATGGAGTTTCATATTGATCAAATGTATTCTTGTACCATTTCTCACCAAGTAAAAATGTAAAACGGGTCCGGTTGACCCGAACACCACACAAGGGTTAAGTCGTGACGTGTTTCCGGGTCCAAAGTTGGCTGAGGCGCTCTCTTCGAAATGCCTCAGTAATAATAATATTTCATTATATTTGTATAGCGCTTTTCCGAGGCTCAAAGACGCTGACAATATGGGGAAAACGTGAAAGTGCTCCTGTGTCCCTTGTTGTATGAATAGACCCGAGTCTAAAAAACGATTGAACTGTCATTCTACCGCTGTAGTACACTGGTACTCTGGGGCAGGGAATTTCTGGTTTCGACCCGGAAATTGCTAAATGTCACGGTTGACGTCAGACTTAACAACCGAATAGTCAGGTAGGCTAATTGAATAGATGCGTGTGCAAGACTTGACAAAGCCTACGACTGAAACCGTTGGTCCTATTAAACCACATTTAGTTGCATCTGGAACTTCCTTATTTTAAACCGTCCTATTTAAAACAATACAATAAGGTTACCGTGAATAGACTTGGTAAACTGATTTAAAGATCTGTGATTAAAGAGAAAACATCTGTTCACAGCCATGTTGGTACCCGGTCACAGCCCTGGTTAGAGGTCAGTCTAACTGAGGTGATCAGCTTCCTTTTCAGACGGACAGCTGATGGACGGCCAGGTGATCCAGCTGGAGGATGGGTCTGCTGCGTACGTCCAGCATGTGTCCATGCCTAAAGCAGGTAAAGGATGCTTCTATCTTCTATCCCTTCTATCTTCTATCGCTTCTATCTTCTATCGCTTCTATCTTCTCTCCCTTCTATCTTCTATCGCTTCTATCTTCTCTCCCTTCTATCTTCTATCGCTTCTATCTTCTATCGCTTCTATCTTCTATCCCTTCTATCTTCTATCGCTTCTATCTTCTCTCCCTTCTATCTTCTATCGCTTCTATCTTCTCTCCCTTCTATCTTCTATCGCTTCTATCTTCTATCGCTTCTATCTTCTATCGCTTCTATCTTCTATCGCTTCTATCTTCTATCGCTTCTATCTTCTATCGCTTCTATCTTCTCTCCCTTCTATCTTCTATCGCTTCTATCTTCAATCCCTTCTATCTTCTATCGCTTCTATCTTCTATCCCTTCTATCTTCTATCGCTTCTATCTTCTATCCCTTCTATCTTCTATCGCTTCTATCTTCTATCCCTTCTATCTTCTATCACTTCTATCTTCTATCGCTTCTATCTTCTATCTTCTATCGCTTCTATCTTCTATCACTTCTATCTTCTATCACGACGACTGCCAATGGCCCCTGGCCTGAGCTAGATTACTCTTCCTGCTACGACTGGTGGATTGATGATTCACTTGCTTAGTCTAATGTTGGTCTCTTTGGAATAAGGCGTCTACTAAATGCCAAACATTTATGAAAATAAATGAAATGTAGACCACAATTGCTACAGTTACTTCAGGCTGTGTAAAAAAAAACTAACTTTAAATGTCCAGCATGTAAACATCCAAGCTTTCTAAAAGCTTCCTAATGGTTGTAATGATGTTTGATCTGTAACGATCAGGGAATGAGACGCCCCGAAAGAAACTTTTCTGTCCTGCCAAAGTGCTTTCTAAAACAGAGAGTTCAACTCAATACTCGGTTTGTATACAAACATATTTCTGGCGACCACCTCTTCGAATCGTGCGTGCGTGCATGCGTGCGTGCGTGTGTGTGCGTGTGTGTGTGTGTGCGTGTGTGTGTGTGTGCGTGCGCGTGTGTGTGTGTGCATGCAGAAATACAACAGCTAATGTTTGACACTCCATTTGGGGGGGGGGGGGGTTATATTATTATTAATTGGAAGGACGTTGTTGTTTGGAACTTGAAACTGAATTTCTCCGGAGTGACCAGAGGTGGTAGATCTCTAACAAACCTACACCCTGGCTCCTTTTAAGTAAGGCTGTGGTGTTTAGCACATGTCAATACTGCCTACATTTGCTGTTGTGTGAGTTTGGATAAAGGCACCGTATTATGTAGACAGGAACATTCTGTTTGCAGTAAAAGCTGTCTTGCGTGCAAAGTGACAACAACATGACAGCATTCGTGTACTGTGTGTGCCATTTTGAATGTTGTTTAAGCAATATCACACATTGTCTTCCTACTCGGCCTGCGGCCTCGTACCTACGACCCAATCACAGCCGTGCTGATATTCAGTATAACAGCACAACCTCGAGTGTGATATTGCTTTTATACAACAGTTCTACAGAGCGATTTATTAGTTAACAGTAATAAGTGACAACAGATTATGATTTGTTTGTTTATTTAATCATTTATTTTGGCTCCGTCAACAAAGAATTGTTCCGCAACTGGACTGTTGCCTAGTAACCTGAACACAAACATCTGCAGGCTAGCTACTTTGTATTAACGGTCATTTCGGAGTGATGCATATAGTTAAAAGTCCCAGTGCTGTTATACTGTATATCGGCACTCATGGAATGCCTCTTGTCCAATCAAATTACTTGGTCGGAACTAACTGTTGTATCATTTTTGTTATGTTGCAGGAGGAGACAGTCTGCAGCTTGAGGATGGACAGGCTGTCCAGCTGGAAGATGGAACCACAGCCTACATCCACGCACCCAAAGGTAAACACTGTTAGATATCGTTAACCTCATAGCATAACTGCCTATAAAGTCAAATTGAGATAACTGACTAACTCTCCTCTCCTAACACTGCTGATTCACTGGGCATTATTGCCTCTATGACATCAGCCTATCAGAATGCTTGTTACATTCCAACATCACTATCTGCCCAAGTCATCTCTTTGACATTGAGGCATTTTTGACACTACATACAAAGATGGCTCGGCTGACCACAAGTGAAGCATGACTTAGGCCATTATGCTACGAGGCTAATGATATAGAAACTTTTGGATGACCAGCTTGTTCTCAAAATGAATATTGCTTTGGACCAATTCCAAACCTGCCCCTTAATAACCAAACAAATAAACAACCCAAACCCAGCTAGTAGCTAATGTCTCAGCTACATGAACCACCCAGGTATAGCAGCTAATGTTTGTGGGGAGGCTGTGGCTCAGGAGGTAGAGTCGGCGTCTAATGATCGCAAGGTCGGCAGATCGGCTCTTCGAGCCCCGGCTGGCCACATGTCAGTGTGTCCTTGGGCAAGACACTGAACCCCAAAATTGCTCCCAATGAGCGGGCCGGCCGGCGCCTTGCATGGTAGCTTGCCTACCTCTTCATTGGTGTGTGAATGGGTGAATGAGAGGCCGTTGTAAAGCGCTTTGGAATAAGGCGCTATATAAGTGCAGTCCATAATCAGGTGTCTTGAAAAGTATTAAAAGTTGATAAATCAATTTTGGGAAAATCAAGACCCTTATTAAAAAGTCTTATCACGATTTTATGAGGTCTTGAATTTTGTTGGTATTTTTCTGAATTAGACTCTGTCCAAAGAGTTTGTCCCAAAAACCTTTAGTAAAAGTTTGTGAATGTATTAGTTTTATTTTAAAAAACTAAGATGAACCGGAAATTGTGTTGTATGATAGTGGTCCACACTATTGCAAACTAAAACTGTTAAGGTAAAGGTGTCACTGATGTAAACGCTTACAGCTCCAAGTGGCGGTGAGGTCTGGAAAACTCTTGACAGGGTCTTTAAAAAGTCTTAGAAAGGTATTGAAATGAACCTCAAGATTCCTGTATATACCCTGAGTAGGTAACATAGACACGGCTGTTCTAGTGTCAACTGTCACTTAGATCAAACTGTCACTTAGATCCAACTGTCACTTTCAAATGAACCTCAAGATTCCTGTATATACCCCCATAACGTTTTGTCTCTGACCTGACCCCGCCTCGTCCCCTCCCGGCCCTCCCAGAGACGTACGACCAGAGCTCCCTGCAGGCGGTGCAGCTGGAGGACGGCAGCACGGCCTACATCCAGCACACGGTGCACATGCCCCAGGCCAGCACCATCCTGGCCATCCAGGCCGACGGCACCATCTCTGACCTGCAAGCCGACCCGGGGGGGATGGACCAAGAGGCCATCAGCGTGCTGGGGCAGTACGCCACCAAGGTCAGAACCAGAACCAGAACCATGGACCTATCGCTAAGCCTAAGCTAACCCTTTGAAAACTCGGACGGACAAACAAACAACGCTTCACTGACAGCGACTGACTGCCTGACCGACCGTGACTGAATGACATTCAATGACTTACAATGGCGGGAGTTGGCACATTTCTGATTTCTGATTTACCACAGCCAAGTAATAGACATGTTTTTTTTTTGTTTTGTTTTTTAAAGATGACAAGAATATTCAGTCTAGAAGCTTTTCACCATCACGCCACCAAGGTAGCGATGGGAGTGATGTCATCACGTCTGACATGGCTAGCTGATCTGCTATTGTTTAAAAAAAAAAAGTCATTTAGCAGACAGACGCCTTATTCCAAAGCGACTTATAATCGATACATTTGACTAAGCAAGTGAATCATCAGTCCACCAGTCGTAGCAGGAAGAGTAATCCAGCTCAGGCCCGGGGCCATTGGCAGTCTCCGTGATAGAAGAAGAAAGATTTTTGTTTGTTTGTTGGAGAGACCGTACAAGGGGGGGGGAAGTAGAGCTCTTAGGAGACACAGTGCTGGGGAGTAGTAGATGTCTCAGGAGACACAGTGCTGGGGGGGTAGTAGATGTCTCAGGAGACACAGTGCTGGGGGGTAGTAGATGTCTCAGGAGACACAGTGCTGGGGGGTAGTAGATGTCTCAGGAGACACAGTGCTGGGGGGTAGTAGATGTCTCAGGAGACACAGTGTTGGGGGGTAGTAGATGTCTCAGGAGACACAGTGCTGGGGGGTAGTAGATGTCTCAGGAGACACAGTGCTGGGTGGGTAGTAGATGTCTCAGGAGACACAGTGCTGGGGGGTAGTAGATGTCTCAGGAGACGCAGTGCTGGGGGGTAGTAGATGTCTCAGGAGACACAGTGCTGGGGGGTAGTAGATGTCTCAGGAGACACAGTGCTGGGGGGTAGTAGATGTCTCAGGAGACACAGTGCTGGGGGGTAGTAGATGTCTCAGGAGACACAGTGCTGGGGGGTAGTAGATGTCTCAGGAGACACAGTGCTGGGGGGTAGTAGATGTCTCAGGAGACACAGTGCTGGGGGGTAGTAGATGTCTCAGGAGACACAGTGCTGGGGGGTAGTAGATGTCTCAGGAGACACAGTGCTGGGGGGTAGTAGATGTCTCAGGAGGGACAGTGCTGGGGGGGTAGTAGATGTCTCAGGAGACACAGTGCTGGGGGGGTAGTAGATGTCTCAGGAGGAGCAGTTAAGGTGTAGCCAAAAGGTTACCACTGATTGACATGATAGTAATGGTGGAATGAGTCACAGTTTGCTTCCCCCCCCCCAGGTGGAGAATGTGGAGAGTGCGCTGTACGCCAGAGGTGAGACTGACAACGGCATACACATGCAGGTGAGGTAACTGTGACTTGACTGCATCTCTGTGGCGACCCTTCTAAATGGTAAACAGACTGCACTTATATAGCTATGCCTTTATCCAAAGCGCTTTACAACGGCCTCTCGTTCACCCATTCACACACACACATTCACACACCAATGGCGGCAAGCTACCATGCGAGGCGCCGGCCGGCCCTGCTCACTGGGAGCAATTTGGGGTTCAGTGTCTTGCCCAAGGACACTTCGACATGTGGCCAGCCGAGGCTCGAACCGCCGATCTGCCAACCTTGCGATCATTAGACGGCAGCTCCTCTACCTCCTGAGACACAGCCGCCCCTTCTCCTCCCTGGTTGGCTGTTTGACGTCATGTGACCCATCTCCTCCTCCCTGGTTGGCTGTGTGATGTTTTCTGACTTGTCGAGGTCAATTCTCAATCAGATTAAGAGGCGCAAAGTTATGGAATGGCTTTTCTCATCTGGCAAGAAACAGTTCCTCTATGAATTGTTTCAAAAGACTCTTAAGAGAGGGGGCGTGTCTCAGGAGGTAGAGGAGCCGCCGTCTAATGATCATAAGGTTGGCAGATCGGCGGTTCGAGCCCTGGCTGGCCACATGTCGAAGTGTCCTTGGGCAAGACACTGAACCCCAAATTGCTCCCAGTGAGCGGGCCGGCGCCTTGCATGGTAGCTTGCCGCCATTGGTGTGTGAATGGGTGAACGAGAGGCCGTTGTAAAGCGCTTTGGATAAAGGCATAGCTATATAAGTGCAGTCCGTTTACCATTTACCTTCTGAATGTGTGCGACGTAAAATAAACATAAACATGTCATGTGACCCTCTCTCCTCCCCCCTGGTTGGCTGTGTGACGTCATGTGACCTCTGTGTGTCCAGATCGTGCTGCAGGGCCATGAGGGCCGGCCGGGGAGGGTCTCACACGTGGGCGAGAAGTCGTTCCGCTGCGACCACGAGGGCTGCGGGAAACTCTACACCACCGCTCACCACCTGAAGGCAAGGCCCTGCGTGTGTGGGGGGGGGGGGGGGGGGTGTAGGGAAACTCTACACCACGGCTCACCACCTGAAGGCAAGGCCCTGGGGTGTGGGGGGTGTGGGGGGGTGTGGGGGGGTGTTGGGGTGGGGGGGTGTGTGGGGGTGGGTGTGTGTGTGTGGGGGGGGGGGGTGTAGGGGTGTGTGGGTGTGTGTATGGGGGGGTGGGGGGCGGTGTGGGGGTGGGGTGTGGTGTGTGTGCGCGTGTGTGTGAGAGTGTGTGTGCGTGTGTTGTGTGTGGCGTGTGTGCGTGTGTGCCCATGCCGACATGGGCGTAATGTGTGCACTGTAGACCGTGGTGCTAGACCACTGGACCACCACAGGCCATGATACAAGTATCTTCAGGCGAGTGTCTTTTTGTTTGTTTGTTTGTTTGTTTGTTTGTGGTCAAACATCTGTGTTTGTCTTTCCCATAGGTACACGAGAGGTCCCACACTGGAGACAAGCCCTATGTCTGTGAACACGCCGGCTGTGAGAAGAGATTTGCTACAGGTAGCAAGCTACTGTGAGGGCTCTCACTCTTCTCACGGTCACACAACCTTGCTGGTTTTTTCCACCTTGTGGTTGGTTACAATGGGATTGGCTAATTATTCTGTCTTTTCGTGAGCTTAGAATGATAAGGTTCCATCTCCGTCTAGGGTCGTTCAGAGATATTTGAGCGTCAACGTTTTTACATTCCATTATGTTCTGTGAGATGGAACCTTTGTATTTTATGAATTACTAACTCAGAAATGTCAACATTTTTAAAATAACACCACACAGGCATTAATAAACACCTAATGGATCAGATTATGTAAAAAAAAAATCTCAATTTTGACAAACATGGAGATAGAACCTTATAATTCTAACGTCACGATTTGTTGTTGTTGTTGTTGTTGTTGTTGTTGTTGTTGCGGGTCTTCTCCAGGGTACGGGCTGAAGAGTCACTCTCGCACCCACACCGGGGAGAAGCCTTACCGCTGCCAGGAGCTCAAATGCCACAAGTCTTTCAAAACGTCCGGAGACCTCCAGAAGCACACGAGGACACACACAGGTTGGTACAATATAATGTTTCTTTTATTTATTTGTTTATTTCAAAGCGACAACGGACGGTCATTGACTCTCCCTGAATTAGCTGAGTAGCTGAATGACATCAGCAGTCCCTGGGCAGGTAAATCCACAGGGGAAATACGGCCTCAGGTGTTATAAACAATTTAAAACAGAAACTACAGGACATAAAAATATCACATGAAACAGAACTACAGGAAAGAAAAACATCACACTTAACACTCAGGAAGACATGACATCAAACATGACATCATAAAAAATAAAAGAAAGAAAACATTTTTGGCGCTATGTGGTCAGTGGTCACATGATTGGTTATCTATCAGCCATGATTTCAGTTTAAAAGTGGTACACTGGTAATGCAAATACTGGGAAACACACTTGTATACTGGTGAACCTTTGTGTTCTCTGCCCCAATGTCTTTCTTTCGATCTCCCCCCTATTAGGTTAAATACACACCACTGTGTTCAGTTAGTTAGTTTTTATTTGACAATCATGAGATGTACATAAAAAGGTATTATCAGTGCCATATGTCACACTTCCATGGGCTGTCGAGGGATGAGCACACAATACAGTCCTAGGATTTATTTCCGTTGTGGTCCTCTGGAGTTGTGTGTGTGTGCTTGTGCATGTGGGGGGTTGAGGGTAGGAAAGGAGGATACGGTAGGGAGTTGGAGGGTAGGAAGGGGGGAGGAGGGGCAGGTCGGCAGGTCATGCAGGGTTTACAGGTCTTGCTCTCTTATGTCTCTTCTAAATCTTCTGATCTTATAATATCCGGTTGTTGTTCTCAGGAGAGAAGCCTTTCAAATGTTCCGTCGAGGGTTGCGGCCGGTCGTTCACCACCTCCAACATCCGCAAAGTCCACATCCGTACACACACTGGAGAGCGCCCGTACTACTGCTCTGAGCCCAGCTGCGGTCGATCGTTCGCTAGCGCGACGAACTACAAGAACCACATGAGGATACACACAGGTAAGTACCGATGGATGGATGGATGGATGGATGGATGGATGGATGGATGGATGGATGGATGGATGGATGGATGAATGGATGGATGGATGGATAAATGGATGGATGGATGAATGGATGGATGGATGGATAAATAGATGGATGGATGGATGGATGGATGGACGGACGGACGGACGGACGGACGGATGGAATTTGTTGTCGGTACAGATGGAAAAAACTCAATACAGCAGTGTCAAATACGTCAAACATACACACATTACACATGACTATCACACTGGACAATGTACACACATAACCACAAGACAAAATCATAGTCAATATTTACAACTTATAAAGTGCAGGACATCTGGCAGGGTTAGTGCAGTGAGTCAGGTGTTGAGTCCTTATAGCAGAGGGGAGAAAAAAACTGTTTTGGAAACGGGATGTTTTGGTGGCCAGGGATCGGTAGCGCCACCCAGACTGTATTTCTTCTTCTGTCTTACGGAAGAAGAGGAAGTCAAAATGTTTTAGTTTCAGTTTCAGTTTCAAATGTTGTAATAACTCTGACAAAACAGTTTGACTTCTTCTTCTTCTTTTAGAAAAGAAAAATCTAAAAGAAGAAGAAGTCAAAATGTTTTGTCAGAGTTATTACAACATTTGAAACTGAAACTAAAACATTTTGACTTTAAGACAAAATGTTCTTCCGTAAGACAGAAGAAGAAATGTCTATGTCTTGCAAAAACCTTCTCCCCATATTATTCGCTGACGATACCAACCTTATAGCTGTACATGAAGACTTCAAGTCTTTGATTGAATGTGTAAATGAAGAACTATCAATTGCCTTTAACTGGTTCCAACTGAATAAGTTAACCCTCAATGTAAAAAAATGTAATTTCATGATCTTTTGCAACAAAAACAAGTGCTACTCCAAAGATGACGCTAAAATATCAATCAATGGAACCATCATTATTAAAGTTCAACATACTAAATTCCTAGGTGTCATTGTTGACGAAGGTTTAAACTGGAATAATCACATCGATCATGTGTGCAAGAGATCCATGAAGATGCTTGGTATAATGAGAAGGGTCTGCCCCCTGATCCACTCCTCTGCTCACTTAACCTTGTATAGCTTCTTATTTCCTTACATCAACTACTGTAATATAGTCTGGGCTGCTACTTATCCTTCATACCTCAACAAATTACTTGTTATCCAGAAGAGGTTCCTAAGGATGATCTCTCACTCTAACAGATTCGAACCATCTGCACCACTATTTAGGAAATATTCATTATTACCCATTAATAAACTGAATATTTTTCAAACATGCTTATTCATACACAAATTCATCAACAACAAGCAAGATCTTCCTTCTACTTTCCATAGTTTCTTTATTTTCTCATCAGACATCCACTCTTATCCAACACGATTCAATAATGACCTCCACTTACCTTTCTGTCGAACTTCTAGCCACCAATTCAACATTTGTTATAGAGGTCCGAGAATCTGGAACACCTTGAGCTCGCCACTGAGATCAACACCTCGATCGGCTTTCAGAAAGCAACTGAAAAAATATCTAATTTCGTTATGTCAATGAGCTGTTCATTTTATATCGTAGTGCTTTTCCTGTTGAAAGGTGGGCAAGATGGAAATCTATGTTTATTTTTTTACTAATCTTACTATCCTTGTATCTATTTTCAGTTTTTTTTTTTTTGTCTTGTGTGTTTGTATATGCTATCCTACCTTTCTGCCCGATGGATATGATTTTGTTTGTGGTTTTTTTCTCTTATTGACATTAAATGTTCCTTGATGTTTATTTGAAACATTGATATTGACGGGAGTGGAACTATGTACAAGCCTTCTGGGCTTCGTTCCCTCCTTGCACAATCTCTTGTGTGCTAAATAAATAAACTAAACTAAAACTAAAATACAGTCTGGACGGCGCTACCGATCCCTGGCCACCAAAACATCCCGTTTAATAACATACGGTAATAATTTCCTCTGCTATAAGGACTCTCAATTTGCAAATGGCAAATGTTTGGCATTTAGCAGACGCTTTATTCCAAAGCGACTTACAATCGATACATTTGACTAAGCAAGTGAATCATCAGTCCACCAGTCGTAGCAGGAAGAGTAATCCAGCTCAGGCCCGGGGCCATTGGCAGTCTCAGTGATGGAAGGAAAAACCTTCTAAACCTTCTAAACCTAGCCTTTTTTAAAAACATTTTTTAAATTTTTTAGATATATATAGACACTGGAGAAACAGAGAAACCGTACAAGGGGGGCAATAGAAGTTTTAGGGGACACAGTAAAGGGGAAAAGCGGGTGTCTCAGGAGACACAGTGCTGGGGGGTAGTAGATGTCTCAGGAGACGCAGTGCTGGGGGGGGTAGTAGATGTCTCAGGAGACGCAGTGCTGGGGGGTAGTAGATGTCTCAGGAGACACAGTGCTGGGGGGTAGTAGATGTCTCAGGAGACACAGTGCTGGGGGGTAGTAGATGTCTCAGGAGACACAGTGCTGGGGGGTAGTAGATGTCTCAGGAGACACAGTGCTGGGGGTAGTAGATGTCTCAGGAGACGCAGTGCTGGGGGGTAGTAGATGTCTCAGGAGACACAGTGCTGGGGGGGTAGTAGATGTCTCAGGAGACACAGTGCTGGGGGGTAGTAGATGTCTCAGGAGACGCAGTGCTGGGGGGTAGTAGATGTCTCAGGAGACACAGTGCTGGGGGGTAGTAGATGTCTCAGGAGACACAGTGCTGGGGGGTAGTAGGTGTCTCAGGAGACACAGTGCTGGGGGGTAGTAGATGTCTCAGGAGGAGCAGTGCTGGGGGGTAGTAGATGTCTCAGGAGACACAGTGCTGGGGGGTAGTAGATGTCTCAGGAGACACAGTGCTGGGGGGTAGTAGATGTCTCAGGAGACACAGTGCTGGGGGGTAGTAGATGTCTCAGGAGACACAGTGCTGGGGGGTAGTAGATGTCTCAGGAGACGCAGTGCTGGGGGGTAGTAGATGTCTCAGGAGGAGCAGTGCTGGGGGGTAGTAGATGTCTCAGGAGACACAGTGCTGGGGGGTAGTAGATGTCTCAGGAGACACAGTGCTGGGGGGTAGTAGATGTCTCAGGAGGAGCAGTGCTGGGGGGTAGTAGATGTCTCAGGAGACACAGTGCTGGGGGGTAGTAGATGTCTCAGGAGGAGCAGTGCTGGGGGCTAGTAGATGTCTCAGGAGGAGCAGTGCAGGGGGGTAGTAGATGTCTCAGGAGACACAGTGCTGGGGGGTAGTAGATGTCTCAGGAGGAGCAGTGCTGGGGGGTAGTAGATGTCTCAGGAGACACAGTGCTGGGGGGTAGTAGATGTCTCAGGAGACACAGTGCTGGGGGGTAGTAGATGTCTCAGGAGACACAGTGCTGGGGGGTAGTAGATGTCTCAGGAGGGACAGTTAAGGTGTATGGGTCATATTTTGTCATTATAAAACGTGTCTGGTGTGTTTCAGGAGAGAAGCCGTACGTGTGCACCGTCCCCGGGTGTGACAAGCGCTTCACAGAGTACTCCAGCCTGTACAAGCACCACGTGGTGCACACGCCCTGCAAGCCCTACAACTGCAACCACTGTGGGAAGACCTACAAGCAGATCTCCACGCTGGCCATGCACAAACGCACCGCACACAACGACACAGAGCCCATCGAAGAGGAGCAGGAGGCCTATTTCGAGCAGCCCACAGGTGTGTGCGTGTGTGTCTGTGTGTCTGTGTGTGTGTGTGTGTGTGTGTGTGTTTGTGTGTTATGGCGCTTTTCCAGACCGGACCGGCACGGCACGATAATAAGATGATTATCATCATTTTTCAAGTCTTTATTAATAAAGTAATTACAGAAAAAGGAAATTACATTTTTCCCCGAGAGCGAAAACTGTTGGTGTGTATTTAAAAAATGGCGGTTAGCGGTGAACTCTCATAAACATGGGATGACGATGTTGTGACGATTTCCATTGACCAATCAACGGTCTGCAGCGTCACACGTCACACACAGCCTGGCACGGAATGTACCTTGCGCTACCCCTCTCGAAGCGGAACTAAAAAAGGCAAGGGTACTTGGTACGGCTCGGTTGGCAGTGGAGAAAGCGAAACAAACCGGGCTCACACGGTACGGTACGGTGGTGGAAAAGCGCCACTAGCGCTTTCAGTTTTAGCCCAGACTTGGATGGTGCCGGGCTGGGCCTGAGTTTCTGCCAACTCATTGGGTCCAGGCCACGGCAGAATAGAACAAATTATTCACTGTTGACAAGTTATGAAGGCAACACTTCCTTCTATGCTACGTACTTCCTCCCAAGTCACAACCTTGTGACCAGTCTTAAAGCGCCCACATACAATGGACCTATCGCTAAGCCACGCCCCAAACTGTTTGTTTGTCCGAGTTTTCAAAGGGGCCGTGGCTTAGCGATAGGTCCGTACCCCGGGTACAAAACACACAGGTGAATTATGTACATACAGTATAACTTGATAGCTTGCAGCCTGCTTACTGCTCTCTCTGATCTCTACTGCTCTTGGGGCAGAGGGACATGGGGCTTGAACTGTCAGGCCTGTTTTTACTGAGGGTTCACCGCTTAACACGTTTTGTTGCTAAAAATAGAGCACAGTCTTTTGATTTAGAAAAAGATCGCGACGAGGAACACTTTGAGCTAACGCTGACGGATAGGAGACGGAGAGTAAACCATGAGGATAGTTGATTTGGATACGGCACATCGCCGACACTGCACTCCTTCATTCATAGATAACTTTAGGGGCGGCTGTGTCGCAGGAGGTAGAGTCGCCGCCTAATGATCACAAGGTTGGCAGATCGGCGGTTCGAGCCCCGGCTGGCCACATGTCGAAGTGTCCTTGGGCAAGACACTGAACCCCAAAATTGTGAACGGGTGAATGAGAGGCCGTTGTAAAGCGCTTTGGAGCAGCTTTGGAGCAGCAAAAAAGGCGCTATATAAGATCAGTCCATTTACCATTTTACCATTTACTTCCTAAGGCTTAACCCTGATTTGTGTGTTGCTGTTTATTTGTTTGTTTAAACGGATCCCCGTTAATCATCACCATAGTGAGAAGGACTATTCATTCATTCATGGATATTCTTCACATGAAAGACAGACAGTCAAACGTAACAAACGTATCAATCTGTCTGTCTGTCTCAGATGCCATCGACGACCCTTCCATCACCTACACAACGACCATCGTGGAGGGGGAGGACTCGGGGTCAGAGCAGGTGTCCGTGGGGACCCCGGAGGTCCTGGGCCAGCAGCACCTGGCCCTCTTCACCCAGGACGGCACGCAGCAGGTGGGACATTTAGTTAGTTATTTCACCTTTATTTAACCAGGTAAGACGATTAAGAACAGATTCTTATTTACAATGCCGACCTGGCAAAAGGCACAGCCGTTTTGAGGCGGTATGGGGTTAGTAGGGGGTAAAAGAAATACAAAAGTTAAAACACATTAAACATGACAAGACAGAACAGAGCAGAGAACAGGAACCGTTATAAGCCAAGAGGACAAATCAGACCAACAAACAACCAACAGCAGGCGAGCAGGGGGCAGGGGACAGGGGACAGAGGACAGAGGACGGGGGACAGAGGACAGGGGACGGGGGACAGGGGACAGGGGACAGAGGACAGGAGACAGGAGACAGGGGACAGGGGACAAGGGACAGGAGACAGGAGACAGGAGACAGGGGACAGGGGACAAGGGACAGAGGACAGGGGACAGAGGACAGGGGACAGGGGACAAGGGACAGAGGATGGGGGACAGAGGACGGGGGACAGGGGACAGAGGACAGGAGACAGGGGACAGGGGACAAGGGACAGAGGACAGGGGACGGGAGACAGGGGACGGGTCCTGGTTTAGAAGCAATTCTGTCGTTAAAAGTGTCTGAGTGAGTTCTTGAAGGCTGATTTGGAGGTGAGTTTGACCACGTTTGAAGTTTTTTTGTAGTTTATTCCAGTCTGTGGGCACGGCAGACTGAAGTGATGCTTTACCTCATACGGATTGTGACGTGGGGATCCTGAGCAGGAACACAGCCGGGGTTCACATGCCGCGCTCAGCGTTTTCTTCATGATTACTTCCCCCTTCCTGGCAGAGCGTATCGCAGATCAGAGACCTACTTTGCGAATTATTAGCAAATAGCGGAATATTTAGCAAATTGAGGAGAGAAAAAAAAAAGACTATCTTCGATTAGAAGAGAAAATCTGAGTGATCTTGTTTCTTATTTATATTGATAGGGATATGCAGTATAAAACCTTTTAAGCAATGGCCATTTGTATATATGAAAAACACTTTATTTACAACCCTAACCCTTTATTTATATCTTACCCTAGCCCTACATTTTTATATTTTTATATATGAAAAAGACTTTAATATGTACAGATCTATGCATACAGCATGAGAATGAGCTGACGTCTTTATTATATTATAATCCGCAGGCTAGCTACTTTGTATCGTGCACATTTATCTGTACGTTTCCATTTATTGTGCAACCGGTGAAATATGACTCGGTTGACAGTCGCTTTGGTGGTGAATGTGTGAATGTGTGAATGTGTGAATGTGTGAATGTGATTCAGACGAGTTGACATCAGATAGTACATTACTCCATCATTTCCTGTTCTCGGTGGTCTGATGGTCTCCAGTAACTATTTAGCTTTCAGACCTGCAAAACACATTCGTCCTCTTCTGATGACCATTCATAATTTAACTCAAATGTTATATTTGGAAATATATCCATCTTTGTTTGAAACCAACACACTGATAGATAATCTGATAGATAACGACCGTTAATGTAGTCTAATTAACGGTCATTTAATAGAACATCTGTGCGGCGGAGTGATACATACAGTTAAAGGTCCCAGTGCTGTTATACTGTATATCGGCACTCATGGAATGCCTCTTGTCCAATCAAATTACTTGGTCGGAACTAACTGTTGTATAATGTGGTCTGTCACACTGCAGGTCAGCATCTCAGAGGCGGATCTGCACGCTATGGGAGGCACGATCACCATGGTAACGCAAGAGGGCACCACCATAACCATCCCGGCCCACGAGCTGACGTCCCACGGGGCTCACCAGGTCACCATGGTGACGGCAGACGGCTCAGAAGGACAGGTAACTGGTTTAGATTTTCAAAAAGATTTTATTATATATATTTATTTTTTACATTTTACGATATATTTATCATATATGCATCATATGCATCATAGCCTGTACAATTGCACATTGTATATGATCTCAATTTATATATACCACTGAACATATACATCCAGTCACCATTGTGACTTAACTGTACAACAAAAAAACAGACTTCTCAGCATTCACAAAACAGCCATGAAAATTGTAGGTGAAAGAGACTATGTGATCCTAAATAAACTATATGAAAAAACTGTCCTGGACAAGGCTAATAAGATCATCGCAGACCCCCAACATCCGCTCTCCACAGAATACGAAGTTCTCCCTCTAGGTAGAAGGCTTCGCATGCCAAGATGTAATTATAAGCTCTTAAAACTATCATTTGTCCCATTCTCCATTAAACTAATCAATTCGCTCAAGCAGAAACGATGATTAGGACATGATCACCAGCACCTGCACTTTATCTTAGACACCACTTGAAAGGGCCATGTGCAATATTCGAAAACACCACTTGAAGGGTTATGTGCAATATATATTTATACCAAATGATGCCATGTCCAGGTGGAAACTGCTGCCAATGTCACTCAATGTTTGTTGCTGTCCTGTTGTTTACTTTGTCTACTGTATGTTGTATGTATCGTCTCTGTTGCACTTGAAGCATGAAAGTACCATGCCCAAGACAAGTTTCCCCTCGGGGACAATAAAGTATAATCAATCAATCAATCAATTGTATGACATGGTGGGCCCTATTATGCACTTCATCAATAAGACGAGGCGGTAGATCTAAACTTAAGACGTGGAGGCGTGGTCAAGGCCACTTTGCTATTATGCGTGCTGTAGTGGGCACCTAAAACCCGGCGCTAAGCAAAGAAATTAGTCATGGGTGTGTTTTGGGCGTCTTCTCAATCAACCCAATCAGCGTGCCAGGTGCCATTCCCTTTAAGAACCGGCTGCGTTGAGTCATTAGCGCTATGCTATTATGGAAGTCCTAAGAAGGAGGTCAGCGCGCTTCTCTGCCTCTCCCTTCTGAAATAAAGCATTTATACTGTGATCGTAATTGACGTCTTGCCGTGGAGCCACGTGCGTGTTCATGTGTGCCCACATGCATGCGCAAACCGCGGAGGCGCGCTCGTGTTTCAAAACGTGCATGAAGTCTAAACTTAAGAACTTTTCAAACCACTTCTTAGCGATAGGAGCAAAGTCAGATCGCATAATAGCAGGGGCGCCTAGTGCACTTAATTAACATATGAACACTCCCACAATGAGCAATATATGCACGGGAGTTTTACGTCTTATGTGTGGGCGCCTATCGACACCTGCATAATAGCAGTAGCGCGTATGAAGCGCATAATAAGGGTGGCGGTAGGTCTTAACCTGGCGGTGCGTCTTAATTAACACTTAAGACGGCAAGTTAAGAAGTGCATAATAGGGCCCGGTATGTCATTGCACGTCATGCTACCGTTTGCACTTTACTGTACAGATTGCTGTAAATACTGCTACTTATCACTGCAATATAATTGCTTTTTGTTACACTTCTGGTTAGACACACAATCATTTTGTTGCATTGTCTTGTACTATGTAATGACAAAGTGAATCTAATCTAATCTAATTTTCAGA
>NC_137679.1:1859444-1889444 GCF_963989245.1 Nansenia antarctica | reverse complement strand
CTCTCCATACAAGTCCTTTATTGTTCATAGTAAGAAGTGAGAGTTCTTAAACAGATCGTCAGTAAAAGTTCATTATTTTTTAGAGCGCTAAGCTCCTAGTTGAGACTAATATCCCATACGTTCTGCAAGGTGCTAAAGGGACCAAGCCGTTGTTCAGCTCGAGGAGGTTTCAGGCTAAATTGAAGTGAAGAGATACTTGTCTTGCTACTGATCACATTGTTGTGTCCATTGTCATGTTAATGAGGACGCAAACACTATAATCAGTTTACTGCTCTGTCACTGTTGTTGATGAAACAAAGGAACAATTTACTGACCCAAGTGGTGACAGCGGGGGTTTTGGGGGGGGGGGGGGTTGGAACCAAGACCAAGCTGCTAATGACTACAATGTTTGTAGTTTGCTTAACATTGGCTGTTAATCTGGATCATCAACGATTCCTTGTCGAATCAATCGTATGACATCTCGTTCTCCCTTCTAGCTTAGCGATCAGCCGTCGTTGGAGGAGGCCATCAGGATAGCGTCGCGGATACAACAAGGAGAAACGCCGGGACTGGACGATTGACATCAACACCAACTAGAATGGACTATGAACGGATAGCAGAACAGAAAAATCAACAGTCTTCCTCTATTTTTTAGATCCTATCCTACACAAGAACTTAGTATTCATTGTGTAATATATACGTTTTGATAACTGGAGTCGTGACATGTGGATTTGGACCCTCGTCCGAACGTGTTGGGAGGAAGGGAGCGATGATGATACCCACTGTTTTTTCGGTGCACTCACTGCAATGTACAGCTAACACAATTTTTTATTAAAGAAATAAGGTTTTGTGTGACCAATGGATTAATAGAAGTTGAGAGAGAGATAGAGAGATTTACTGGTATAATTGGTCAATTAAAATAATAATAATACATTAGTGCTTTTCTAGACACTCAAAGACGCTTTACAAACTGAAAAGATCGAGTAGTAATAATAAAAAGAAACAAAAGGTAAATAGTAAAATGCAGATCTCATCTGAAAAACATGTTCCTCTCACCAAGGAACTTTTTGCTGGAAGAAACATGATTTATAATAATTCTCAAGGGTCGACATACATACACACATGTATACATCGACATACACACAGCCTCCGAACTCAGAAAGGGCTTTGATCAACGCACCGAATAATGGGTGCATTGACTGGAGATGATTCGATTGTTTGACTTGGTAACGTGATGAAAGGGATCAAATTCGCGCCAAATTGACGTTTCACAAACAGTGACGTTTACCTCAAGACACCGCCCATCTTTTAAACTCTGACGGCTCGTTCCGATTGGCTGGTGTGGGCGGCTCGTTCTGATTGGCTGGTGAAGAGCTCAGCTTACCAACGGTCGCGGGAAGTCCTTCACCACGGGAGGAGGAGGAGTGAAGTCCGTTCAAACAACTTTTGTAAACATTACTTATGTCATTAGGTAACGACTGGTTAGCGAACAGTACATGGTGTGATTTGTTATATAACTACGGAAGGTTCTATATATAGTATATATCGTAACTGGACTGAAGGATTGTATGTTCATATTTGTGTCTCCGCTGCTTTCTGGACTCGCCAGAAGTCCACTTGAGGCCGCTTTGAGCAGGCAGCCATTTTTCTTTTTCTTACCATTTTAGCGCGATTTACAATTCGGGAATTACAGGGACGACATTCCCCCCCTGGAGTAACTGAGGGCTAAGTCAGTGTCTTACTCAAGGACACATTTAGTGGTGGTGTTCCAGGTGGGATTTGAACTCGCAACCTTCCGATCACCTGTCCAACTCGCTGTCCACTAGACCACCGCTGCCCCCAGGCCCCAGTCACACAGGTATGGAGATGTTTGCTCTGTTTCATTTGAAAACGTTTATTTATTGTTTACTGTGTATTTATTTACTGTGTATTTATTTACTGTGTAATCAGTAATGGGAGGAAACTTGATAGCCTCATGATTTAGTCCACACCAGTAGCTATATACAGCTGGTGTGGCTGTTATTGTAACATATTGTATGTCAATACTGATTAATAATATTGATGCTGTTATTTTTATATTTGTTTAGGAAACGAAATATGGGTTTTCTGATGTATGATAGAATATTGCCAAATTGTTTATTTTTATTATCTATGCATCTATGAGCTGATGATGCCGATGTCTATTGTGTATGTATATATGAATACATATTCATATATATATAGTGACAGATCTATAGATCGTCTTAAGAGGGGAGCGAGACAACTAACCAGACTGATGTTAGCCTGCCTGATACATTGTGTGTATTATGTTCTGTATGTCACACAGCTCCACACAGTGAACCAGAGACCCAGAGACCCAGTTCTGCCTCCGGCCTCGTTATTGCCCCACACCACCAGAACACAACGCAGGCGTAACACACACGGGTTACATTGGATAGTATTAGGAATACTTTAACGAATGACATTTGTTACCCGTTTCGGACAGAAAGAATAGCATAAGTTTGGTGTTAAGAAGAAAAAAACGAGCTACAATGTCAATGAGTTACGGTTGCCGCCTGGTTACCAGGCATGGAAGTTCCACCACCACTAATGTGTCCTTGAGCAAGACACGTTCGTCTCCAAACGTCCGACAGAAGTTAACGTTCCCCCCGGGGAGCGACGGGGAGGAGGAGGAGGAGGGGAACAGCAGCCCCGGGGGGGAGTCGGGCTTCACGGAGCTGGAGGAGGAGGACGGGAGGAGCCCCGGGGGGACTGACCCTCGGACCCCCGACCTGCCCGGAGGAGGAGGAGCAGAGGAGGAGGATGATGATGATGACGGGGAGCTCCTCTGGGAGGAAGAGGGCTTCAGCTCCCCGTCTCACCTGCTGCTGCACTCCTCCCCCGGCAACGTGATCTTCATGAAGGGCATCATGTCCTCTGACTCCTCTCCGTCCCCCAGGAAGAGGAGTCCCCGCCGGGGGTACGAGGCCTCCAGCTCTCCTCCTCCCCCCCCGGACAGCCCCCCGGACACACCTCCGCACAAGACCTTCAGGAAGCTGCGCCTCTTCGACACCCCGCACACGCCAAAGGTTTGGGACGATTGTTGGGGATTTTGTTGGTCAATATTTCCCTCTGGCACACACGCCACACAGTGTGTTATTTGATTTGATTTTATTATTAGGAATTGACATAGAATCATTTAGGCATCATGACACTAAGTGATGTCCAGAGGATGGCTAACTTGAAAGCATGATTTAAAACACTTATTTCCAATGTGGTCCTCGATGGAAACTATAAAGTGAAATAAAACAAAACAGCATAAAAACACAGCATAATAAAACTACACATTTTTACACATGTTAAGTTGTTGCAATGTTAGTGTATTTTATGGTGGGGTTTTACAACATTGAGTAGATAGATAAGCGTCGGTGACGAAATCTATGTCATGAGATTGTGGAGTAAAATGCCAGATGTGACGTGTAAAAACTAACACGGAGTTTAGGCAAGGCAAGGCCAGTTTATTTTGTACAGCACTTTTCATACAACAGGGCCAATTCAAAGTGCTTTACATAGGCCTACATTATTTTAAAAATACAGCAAGAGGAAAATGAAAAATGATAATAAGTAGATAAAACATTTAATAAGACAATAGTTAAATGGATAAAAGACATCGATAGAAGTGTTTGTGTTTAATCATAGCAGCTGCAAAACATGCAGTTTTTTTTTTTGCTTAGAGATTTAAAAGGCAGGCATGTGTCCGTCGCCCTCGACACAGTAGTAAACATGTAGGTATTTAAACATGTAGGCCGCTCTGTGCATTCGGTCGAAGTACCGTACGCCCAAATGACCCACTTTCTAAAGAACTGTACAATTACATAAGTCTCCTAGTGCTGGGCGCGCTGCCAGATGCATGACTCACTCCAGGGTCAGACATGCCAGTTTCATGTCTGGACAAGCCCCAGCCTTGCAAAGAAAGAAAGAAGGGATTCTAGAAGTTATAACTATCAACATGCACTAGATTATATACATTATATATTTTGTATTTTAATACTTTCCCCAATTGAAATATTTAGAGCTTTATTTAGGGTATTAACTTCCTTAAAAAAAAAGCTGGTAGGGTCTTTCTTCTTAATAGTGAAAATACCACCGCTCATCCGTGATCAGACTTAGCTGAGGTGCTGAACTGAAGAGTATCAGTAGAGTGCAAAATAACAGCATCCGCACTCTCAAACAATGTGCAGAGTGTGCGGTTTAAAGTTTATTGCGAGCTTTTTCGGTCATAGACCTTCAAGGTCTTTGTTCTTGACGTGACTATACAGGGTTCCCGTGTGGGTCTTTAAAAGCCTTGAAGTCAAAAATCCAGCAATTTATAAGGCCTAAAAAAGTCAAAAAATTTCAGCTATTCAGTCAAAAAAATAGGTGCTAGGTCTTAAAAATGAGATCCTGCAAGGAAATCAGTCCGACCACGTCTATTTACATGGAAATTAATCAAACTGGAACCCAAAAAATGCCTATTCGCTTCCTTTTGTGTCTGTATGGCAGTGAAATCCCTAATTTCATCACCTCAAGGATGACAAAAAGCTATATACATGGTGTCGTGAGGTCAATAGGTCAAAAATTCTATTCAAAGAGGTCTAAAAAGGTCTTACATTTGACTTGTTGAAACTTGTAGGAACCCTGTTGACGTGACTATAATTGTTAATCCTGTCTCCCATGATCCTCTCCTCCTGCAGAGTTTGCTGTCCAAAGCCAGGGCCTCCGGCTCAGGGTCCACCAGTAGGAGAGTGGCCCTCTTCAGGAATGTGGAATCCACCGGAAAGTCTGGTTTGGACAGCAGCAGCAGCAGTAGCAAGAGACGTCACCTGACCCCGCTGGTCAACTTCAACCCCTTCACCCCCGACTCCCTGCTCATCCACTCTGCCACCCGCCAGAGGAACAACAGGAAGAGAGCTCACTGGAACGAGTAGGTTTCTTGTTTTTAGTTTATTTCACCGTTATTTAACCTGGCAGGCCAATAAGAACTCATTCTTATTTACATTAGGGCCTGGCAAAAGACAAAAGCCTCTTGGGGGGGGGAGGGAGGGAGGAGGGGAGGGCCTGAAGAGAAATTAGGTTACATGTTAAAAACAAAAGAACACACGACAGACAGCGGCTCACATCCACGCATTTCCAGCACAGTTAAAAGATAGAAACATGCAGACAATCTCCAACACCTCCTCCACTTGCATACAGTCACAGCATCAGTTAGCTATAAGTTAAAAGGACAGCGTCACACATCCACATAAACCCGCACAAACATTAAGCACACTAACAGAGTTAAACATTTAATTTAAAAAAATGGTTTCTTATGAACATGTACACAACCCCCAGCGTTATATAAGGATGTCAAGGTCGTTCAATGCTGACTGACTTAAGATTGTTGGCCAACAGTAGTATAAGTATCAGTAGCAACTGGTATCAAGTTACACTGGTGTCAAGTTTCAAAACAGGATATGTATGAATGTATGAATGTATGAATGTATGTAGGCATGGGGTTGAATCTTTTCACTCCTGGGACGTCTCTGTGTGTTGGTGGATGCAGACCGAAGCCCATTGTTGTAGTTACTAGCTAGGTTCGTTAAATCCGTTGACTAAGCATGACTAGGCATGGGTTTGGCAGGAAACCAACACCTCATGGTCACTAATTAACCATGTGCTTGTTGAAGACCTCAGTGCTGCCCTCTGGTGGGTAGAATGTGTACTAAAGAAAAACTTCTAACTTCCTATTCAGCTCATGTGGTGAGGACATGGACGCGAGTGACGCTGAAACAGAGGAAGAAATCGTTCCGCCACCAAAGGTTAGCCATTTCACACTGCTTCTATTACTTACTATGCTCCGTTGTGGTCAGCTTGTATCATTTCTACATAGCCTGTCGGTTAGAGAAGGCTTATAATAAGGCAATGATGACATGGTATAATAATGTATGATTTAAGACAGCATGATTTGGTATTAAAACACTGGTTTTCTCTGTGTACCACATGTACAAAAGAAGAGATTTGGTGAGGCTGCATTCTCATTTTATCCACCCAGATTGTGGAATGCACTGCCAGTTTACATTAGGGATGCAACCGCAGCACATTATGTTCAAGTCAAGACTAAAAACCCATCTTTTTAATATTACCTTTAAATGACTAAATGATTAAATTATGATTATATAATGATTGGAGAACTTTGAGCTGCAACGCTTGCCGGAAAAGTGCACATACAATATACAAATAAAAAGTTATTATTATTATTATTATTACAGGGTTCCCGCGCTGGTCTTAAAAAGCCGTAAAGTCTAAAATCCAGTAATCCGATCTGCAAGGCCTAAGAAGGTCCTACATTTCAGTTATTTGGTCTTAAAATGAGGTGCTAGGTCTTAAAAATGAGATCCTGCAAGGAAATCAGTGCGACCACATCTATTTACGCGGAAATGAATCAAGCTGGAACCCCAAAAATGCCAATTCGATTCCTTTTTTGTCTGTATGGCAGTGAAATCCCTCATTTCATCACCTCGAGGATGACAAAAAGCTATCATATGGTGTCGCGGATAGGTCTAAGATTATATTCAAAGAGGTCTATAAAAGGTCTAAAAAATGTCTTAGATTTGACTTGTTGAAACGTGTAGGAACCCTGCTAATCTCTGTCAGTTGGTGACAGTTGGTGACAGTTGGTGAACCCTGTATTAAAAACCGTCTCTCTCCACTCAGAGGATCACCATGATGGAGAGCAACATGATGTCCCGCTACGCCTCAGAGTTCCACGAGCTGGAGAAGATCGGCTGCGGGGAGTTCGGCGCCGTGTTCAAGTGTGTGAAGCGGCTGGACGGCTGCGTCTATGCCATCAAACGCTCCAAGAAGCCTCTGGCGGGATCGGTGGACGAGTAAGTGAAGACTTCTCCATTTCATTTTTTACATGTTTGGCATTTAGCAGACAGACGCCTTATTCCAAAGCGACTTACAATCGCTATACATTTGATTAAGCAAGTGAATCATCAATCCACCAGTCGTAGCAGGAAGAGTAATCCAGCTCAGGCCCGGGGCCGTTGGCAGTCTCAGTGATGGAAGGAAACATTTTCTTCTATCACCTTCTTCTAAACCAAGACTTTATTATATATTTTTTTATTTATTTATAAATATAGACACTGGAGAAACAGAGAAACAGTACAAGGGGGGTCAATAGAAGTTTTTTAGGGGACACAGTAGAGGGGAAAAGCAGGTGTCTTCAGGAGACGCAGTGCTGAGGGGCAGAAGATGTCTTGTTGTTGTACACTTGTTGTTTGTTACTTGTTCTTATTTTCACTTGTTTCTATGTTCTTGTACATGTAAAGCACTTTGTGACCCCTGGGGCCTCATTCATAGAACGTGCTTAGATCAAATTTTGATCTTACCCGTGTCGTACGTAGAAAACCACGTCAACGTAGTGATTTATACAATTTCAACGTGAGTCAATTTGATCGTGGAAACGATCGTAGCTCGACGTCGAGTATTGACCATGCGTACGTACGCACATTACCTACTGGTTATGCGGAGTTATTACAGGCATGTGAGCCGCACTGCCTAGTGTAATTCATGCAAGTGGCTCGTAATAAAATTAACGATGTTGTTATCAGCCGAGAAAATGAGTTTAATTCAAGATTTAAAAGGAACTGATGTTTCTGATTGTATTTCAGTCTTCCTTTATATCCCTCCGGAGCTGTCTATCTCCCCTTCAACATGCCTAGTGCGTTCCACTACGGACCTTGCCCGGCCACGCGCTAAATTATACTGGATTTTCTCCGGTGTCTGGGAGTTCGCAAAGGGAGTGAGCAGCCATATAAGAATAAGACCACCTGATAAGAATAAGACCATTATATTATTACAGTATAAGCAGCACTCGAGTTGAGGGGGGATGGCATCCCCCCAGAAATAAAAACAGTCAAAATCGCCCCCCTCTTTCCATACTTAATGTCATTTTATCAATGAACGTGGTATTACTGCTATTTCAAGGTGCGAGGGGGCACGCACACATGCAATGACAGTTACTGACACTGAAGTCACTGGCGAGGGGATGCTAAAATTGTCCTCTTATGATAAAATCCACCATCCCCCCTGATTTTCTTTTACAACTTGAGTACTGAGTATAAGCATGTGCCTGGTTAGTTGTCATGATCAAACGTTACAAATGCAACTTACCGAGAAGCCACCCTTCTCTGCCCTCTCCCACTTCCAGACGAACGCCTACCCTATATTATAGCACTTGTCTTTCAGCCGCTATAATTCAGCCTCTATCACAGGGCGTTAATACAAACCTCATTCACCTGCGTTCATTTTACCTGCGTTGGTATTTATAGAAGGAAGCACGTACGCAACTTTAAACCATCTCAGCCCGTTTTATAAATAATGCTTACGTCCGTTTAGAAAACTGTGCTTACGTGAAAGTCAAAGATGACGTTCAAGTACTTTTTTATGAAGGAGGCCCCTGGTCTGAGATCGGTGCTATAGAAATACATTTTACTTACTTACTTACTTACTTACTGACTTACTGACTTACTGACTTACTTACTTACTGACTTACTTACTTACTTACTTACTTACTTACATACTGACTTACTTACTTACTTACTTACTTACTTACTTACTTACTTACTTACATACTTACTTACTTACTTACTTACTTACTTTCTTACTTACTCACTTACTTACTTACTTACTTACTTACTTACATACTTACTTACTCACTCACCTTCTTACTTACTCACTTACTTACTTACTGACTTACTAACTTACTTACTGACTTACTTACTTACTTACTTACTTACTTACTGACTTACTTACTTACTTACTTACTTACATACATACTTACTGACTTACTGACTTACTTACTTACTGACTTACTTACTTACTTACTTACTTACATACATACATACTTACTTACTGACTTACTTACTGACTTACTTACATACATACTTACTTACTGACTTACATACTTACTTACTTACTTACTTACTTACTTACTTACTTACTTACATACTTACTTGCATACATACTTACTTACTTACTTACTGACTGACTTACTTACTTCCTTCCTCACTTCCTCCACAGACAGAACGCCCTCAGGGAGGTGTACGCCCACGCCGTCCTGGGCCAGCACCCCCACGTGGTGCGCTACTACTCGGCCTGGGCGGAGGACGACCACATGCTGATCCAGAACGAGTACTGCAACGGCGGCACGCTGTCCGACATCGTGGCAGAGAACGACCGCCGCCTGCACTTCTTGTCTGAGCTGGAGCTGAAGGACCTGCTGCTGCAGGTGACCCGCGGCCTGAAGTACATCCACTCCACCTCCCTGGTGCACATGGACATCAAGCCTAGTGAGTCCCGGGGGAGGGGAGGGGGGAGGTTAGGGGAGAGGGGGGGGGGCGGTTTCAGAGGACCAGAGCTTTTATACTCTGATGACATCGCCCTTGCTTGCTTGGCTTACGCTGACGAGCAAACTGGAGGTAGTCGCTCTATGAGTAGAGCGCTGCCTGCAAGGGAGTTTTCCTGGATGCACAGTGGACAGGTTTTCTGCCCTTGCCCGCTTGCATGCGTGTTCTGTCATCATGTGGTTTTAAATCAAATCAAATCAAGTTTTATTTCTATTTCTCACAAGATGTGGTTAAATGTCCATCTTAGTTGTTGCTTTATCTTCTTTGCTCTCTATGAAGCGCATTGGGTCACATTTTGTGAGAAATGCGCTATACAAATAACACTTGATTCGATTTGACGTTTCTTTATGATGAATCAGGAATTCATTGTCTTCAACTGTATAGTGTACATACTTCACCGTTGACCTTTCCCCCCCCCCCCGACACTTTCCTTGTTGTGGAGAGCGCATGCTTGCAATGATGGAATGACATGAGGAAGTTGATGACAATAACAAACTTTTTTTTCGTGGTGTTTTTTCTCTCCAGGCAACATCTTCATCTCACGCAAGTCTGTCGCCAGCGTAGACGAATGTGACGAAGAGGACGACGACAACGACTCATTGGCCACCAGCGTTGTTTACAAAATAGGTGACCTTGGTCACGTGACCAGGGTGAACAACCCTCAGGTGGAAGAGGGCGACAGCAGGTTCCTAGCCAACGAGGTTCTTCAAGAGGTTAGCGACATTGCCTCTTTACAAGCTGCTGTTTGTGTCTTTGCCTGTTTAGAAGCTGCTGTTAGCAGGGTTCCCACGGGTCCTTGAAATCCTTGAAAGTTTATGAATTTGAGAAAAAGAAATCAAGGTCTTCAAAGTTTTTGAAAATAGACACGGATCATTGAAAGTGCTTGAATTCCCCCTCTCTCTCTCTCTCTCTCTCTCTCTCTCTCTCTCTCTCTCTCTCTCTCTCTCTCTCTCTCAAAAAAATATATATTCAAAAATGTTTTACCTCGTCAACTAGTTCTGTCTCAAACAATGCCGTGTTGGGTCCTTGGATTTGAGGGAATTGAGTCTTGAAAGTCTTTGAAAGGTGCTTGAATTTGATTTCAGAAGGTGTGGGAACCCTGTGTTTGTGTCTCTGCTTGTTTAGAAGCTGCTGTTTGTAAGCTGAATCCTTCTGGCCAGCCATGGAAATAAGATGTTTTTTTCATTTTTTCAACCAAACAACGTTTTAATTCCTCTAATCTAATTTCTCTCTTCTTCTTCTCTCTCAGGACTACAGTAACCTGATGAAGGCAGACATCTTTGCGCTCGCCCTGACCGTGATCAGCGCCTCGGGGGCGGAGCCTCTGCCCACCAATGGCGACAAATGGCACGACATCCGCCAGGGCAAGCTGCCCCCCATCCCCCAGGTCCTCTCCCAGGAGCTCCTGGGTCTGCTGACGGTAAGAGTCTGATGTCCCCCTCACGTTTCGCCCTTCAATGCGGATTAATGTTTTTGTTTCTGAAGTGTCACTTTTAGTCATTATTGTCGTCCTGTTTAATGTTTCTGAATTACTGCTTTTTTAAAAACTGGCCACGTGTCGAGGTGTCCTTGGGCAAGACACTGAACCCCATTGCTCCTAATGAGCGGGCCGGCCGGCGCCTTGCATGGTAGCTTGGCCGCCATTGGTGTGTGAATGTGTGTGTGAATGGGTGAATGAGAGGCCGTTGTAAAGCACTTTGGAATAAGGCGCTATATAAGTCAGTCCATTTACATGAATTAGAGGTTGGTGTCAGGTCCAGGTGGTAACCTCTCCCCCCCCCCCCCCTGCAGCTGATGATCCACCCCGACCCCGCCGTGCGCCCGTCTACGTCTGACCTCATCAAACACCCGGTGCTGCTGACCGCCGCCCGGATGAGCGCCGACCAGCTCCGCGTGGAACTCAACGCTGAGAAGTTCAAGAACGCCCTGCTGCAGAAGTAAGTACCAGCGGAATAATAATAATAATAATTATAAAGCATTTTATTTGTATTGCACTTTTCATCAATCTCAGAGTGCTACAGAGTTAAACAAATAAATAAATAAATAACCATAATAAGTTAAAAACAAAAACAGCCTAAAAACATAATAAGTTAAAAACAAAAACAGCCTAAAAACATAATAAGTTAAAAACAAAAACAGCCTAAAAACATAATAAGTTAAAAACACAAAATAAATCACAAGAATGAACACAGGTTTAACAGTCAAAGGCCTTTTTGAATAAAAGTACGAGCGATCGGCTCTCAGTATGGGAATTTAAACCCCTTGTTGTGAATGGACCTATCGCTAAGCTACGCCCAAAAATATAAATTGTCCAATCATATCACAGCAAAAGTCACTACAGGCAGAAAACTCATACAACAAACAACTCACTAATATCTGATGGTGAAAAGCTTCTAGACAAAATATTCTTGTCATCTTTAAAAAACATGTCTATTACTTGCTGTGGTAAATCAGAAATCTGAAATTTGCCACCTCCCGCCATGGTAAGTCATTGAATGTCATTCAGTCACGGTTGGTCAGTCAGTCACTGTCAGTGAAGCGTTGTTTGTTTGTCCGAGTTCTCAAAGGGGCCGTGGCTTAGCGATAGGTCCATTGAGTCAGCGCTAACAAGGGGCTGTCGTCGTTCTTTGTTTTACATCGGTACTTTATTTACTTGACGTTACTTTATTTGTACACTCAAGACAGCAGTCACAAAGTGCTTCACAGTACATCAGGTAGCATACAGCATAAAAGACAGCAAGTAAACAGCCAACAAGTGACATATAATTCATAAAATGTAAACAAGCACTTCACAAAAGCAATAAAATAATAAAATCAGTACAGATATCAGAAGCGAAATCGAGAAAACAACTTATAAAAACGCCATCCTATATAAGTGGGTTTTTAGCACACACGTTAACCGAACTCACGCCTATGAAAGGTGACGCTGAGGTTTCTCTCTCTCCTGCTTTGAAGACAAGCACGTCTCCGTACAGTCAGATGGTAGAATTCCTCATGCAAGGTCAGGATTAGGTGGGGTGGCTGTGTCTCAGGAGTTAGAGCTGCCGTCTAATGATCGCACGGTTGTCAGATCGGCGGTTCGAGCCCTGGCTGGCCACACGTCAAAGTGTCCTTGGCCAAGACACTGAACCCCAAATTTCTCCCAGTGAGTGGGCCGGCCGGCGCCTTGCATGACAGCTTGCCGCCATCGGTGTGTGAATGTGTGTGTGAACGGGTGAATGAGAGGCCGTTGTAAAGCGCTTTGGATAAAGGCATAGCTATATAAGTGCAGTCAGTCCATTTACAAGGTTAGTTTGTCTCACAGTGTTTACTCTGCTTTGTCCCTAGAGAGTTGAAGAAAGCCCAGATGGCCAAAGTGGCGGCAGAGGAGAAGGTCGTCTCCACAGACGGGGTTCTGACCCGGTCCACGGTCCAGTCCAACGCCAGGAACAGCAGACTCATCGGCAAGAAGATGAACCGCTCCGTCAGCCTGACCATCTACTGACACTCAGACCCCCCCCCTGCCCCGCCCCCCCCTGGGGAAGAACAATGACTCAGACCACCACCCCCCCCCCTGGGGGAAGAACAATGACTCAATAGAGAACAATAGAACAATGGTGCGTCATCACGGACCTGAAACACAGGCAGAACCGGACCTCACGTGACTGCTTCTCCTGGCTGGGATAGATACACGTGAGGTGGATTCTGCTATGGGGTTGACCAAAGCTTTCACTGGTCACTGGTCACGGAGGAGGACTTGGTCCCTGGTGGACCTGTGGACCTGTGGAGTGGACCTGCGGACCTCCCGATGTCAGTCATGGTCCAGAACTGAAGACACTGTAGGATCTGTCACGCTCAAACATTCCGAAGTCAACTGCGTTAAATGTCAGTTGTGTGTACTCGGTGGGCTCCTACAGCCCTCTGATGTTGACGAGACCTGATGTTGTCAAGTCATTCCTTACGGTAGCGTTACCGTACCTTTTTCAGTCGACCTTTGACATTTTGACCTTTGACCTTTTCCCTCCCCCAAGCCACGGACGGACGGACGGACGAGGCGGTAGTGTCTCCCTGCACTTCCTGTTAAAGCCTTAAACTTGCTCTTGGATGGAGAGGGGGCGTGGCCTCCCCCCCCTTCCTGTGTGTGACTGTATCAGGACACAGATATGTGCACCTTACTGCCTGTTAGACGCCTGACGTCAGGCAGCAGAGCACCCGGGGCTGACCATGCTGTTAAATGGAGCACTTTGGGGGGGTTAGGGTTGGGGGGCGGGGGGGGCTTGCCACAGAAGAACCTGCTGCTATTCATGTTTGTCTGTTTTAGGGGGGTTGGATTTGTTCTTTTAATTTTAATATCGTCTTCCTTGTCTTTCTTATTTTTATTTCTTTCTTTTTTTTTTAGGCACTAATTTCTTCTCTTGTGGGCGGGGGGGGTGGGGGGGTGGAGATCGTAACATTGTCATGTTGCATTTGAAAGGTTGTTACCATTGCCTTGTTTACCTGCAATTTCGGCCTTTGTAAAAGTGAAAAGGATCATGCAACGTAAGAAAGTTGTCTTACCAAATCTGGTAGAAACAAAATACAATGTCAGTGACGTACCTACTGTTGTTTTGTCCTTTCCTTATGTTGTGCTGCCAACCCTCCATGTAGCATTAACAATCACTGTGCTGTCCTGTGTGTTCTGTGTGTTCCTGAACGAGGGATCCTCCTTCAGCGACTGTCATTGCCAGTGGCCTGTTAAACACGGTCTTAGAAGCGTAATTCTCTTGTTTCTAACTCTTGTGTAACCCCCCCAGCCCTTCACAAAACATTGCTTTGCTATAGCCTGTGTCATATGTTCTTTTAATAAATTCTTCATCAAATCAAATTCATGCTTGTAATTCATTCTTTACTCTTTACATAGCCAGCAAATGCTTTTTCCTCTGAATCAACTCTGGCAGGTGGAAATGGAAAGACTCATTGGGTTAGTCCCATAGAAATAACCTGTAATCTGTTCATGTAATCTGTCATGTGGTGAATTTAATAAGGGATGGATAGTCAGCTATAAACATTCCTTGAATAGTTAACACCTAACCATCTATGGGGCTGTCCAGATAAAGTGTTAAGGCCAGGTGACATCATTGGGGCTGCTGTGTCTCAGGAGGTAGAGCCGCTGTCTAATGATCGCAAGGTTGTCAGATCGGCGGTTCGAGCCCCGGCTGGCCACATGTCGAAGTGTCCTTGGGCAAGACACTGAACCCCTAATTGCTCCCAGTGAGTGAGCCGGCGCCTTGCATGGTAGCTTGTCGTGAATGTGTGTGTGAACGGGTGAATGAGAAGCCGTTGTAAAGCTTTGGATAAAGGAGCCATATAAGTGCAGTCCAAAGCGGCGCTTAGATGTGACCTGGCCTCTAGAGAGGTGCTTCCCTATTGAATTGAAGCACTGGTCTGAAGACTTGTCAGAATTTGTGTCCACAAGATACACACACCACCATCTATAGTAGCAGTCACTATACAGCTACCACGTTCTGTCACATATGTGCCTGAAATTGAAAAGCATTTAATTTTAAAATAGTTTTCCTACCCAATCAATTCAGACAACATTCTCCACACTCTAAAAGTAAAATGTTTTTTTTTATGTATTTATCAGGACTTACAATTAGAGCAAACCAGATAATATTCACCTATTCTTGGTGGATAATTTTGCCCGGAAGCTCGCAAGTTTATTGGATAAACAGTTAGGTCCAGAAATATTTGGACATCGACACAATTCTCATCATTTTGGCTCTGGACACCACCACCATGGACTTGAAATGAAACAATCAGGATGTGCTTCAAGTGCAGCAGCTTTCATTTGAGGGTCTTTACCTCCAAAACAGGTGAACAGTGTAGGAATTACAACAGTTTCTATATGTGTGTGCCCCCCCCTTTTTAAGGGACCAAAAGTAATTGGACAATTGGCTGGTCAGCTGTCCCATGGCCAGGTGTGTGTTGTTCCCTCATTATGTCATTTACAAGGAGCAGATAAAAGGTCCAGAGTTCATTTCAAGGTGGTATTTGCATTTGGAATCTGTTGCCGTCGACTCAATATGAGGTCCAAAGAGCTGTCGCTATCAGTGAATCAAGCCATCACTAGGCTGAAAAAATCAAAACAAACCCATCATAAACCAATAAAAGAAATTCTGATTCTGATTCTGTATTTTGGCCAGCCCATAGGTCCCTGGCCAACTCATTGCATAATAGTTCAACAATAATGCCAACAGTCACTTGGAACCAATTCAGTGCGATGGTTATTGGTCCATAACACAGTGGCCTACATTTAGACTGTTACAGACAGATAGAACCACCCATAGGCACCACGGTCACCTTTATCAGAAGAGAAAAGTTGGAGTATGATGAGCAAAGACTCAGTGTGCGTCTGTGCGCCCTGGCGCTGAGCGGTGCTCTAACACCAGCACTTCCACGGCCGGGCCAGACAGAGTGTCTGACAACGTGTCATGTGACTGTCCGATTGTCTCCGATGAGGAAAAACAACTTTCCGATGCACGATTTATTATCCACGACCCGATCAAGCGAAAGGAAAGAGGCACGGAGCGCAATGGCACTGCGGGACGAACTCCTGAAGTCCATATGGCACGCTTTCACTGCGCTGGACCTGGACAAAAGCGGGAAGGTTTCCAAATCTCAGCTAAAGGTATGTATGATTGTTTAACCGGGTCAACCTGAACCCATCACTTGTTTCCTTCATGACTTACTTAACCAGCAGGACATTAGAATATGCGCACTCAGAGAAGCGCTCCGCTTGGGACTCCGTCCTTCTCCAGACGAGCGCCGTGGAACATGTCAGCCCACCTGGGGGGTATTCCATCAACGTTGCTAAAGGAAAATCCGGGTTTATTTTTTTGGAAAAAAATAATAATTGCCAAAATAAGCCTGGATTTTCCTCTAGCGACGTTGATGGAATACCCCCCAGGTGATCATGATTTAAGATGAGCAGTGATTGTTTCCACCCAGTCTGGGTTACTTTGGAATCATTCTCTCAAATAATACAGTGCCCTTGAGTAAGTCACATGTTGGATGTTAAATCAAACCATTAGCCTATAGTCTAGCAGGAAGGGCCCTCAGATTTTGAGATACCCCTACCCGAGGTAGAGCAAGTTACAACAATGATTTTTCTTATCTTTAGGGTCTCCCATTAATGAAATTGATTGTTGTAAAATTTTATTTTTGGGGAAAAGATGTTTTTTTGGTTGTTCTTTAGAGCTACCCCAATCCCTGAAAAAGAGCCAAATTAGACCAGGCCGAATATGGGGAAGGTGACAAAAAAGCCCATAACTTGAGAATGATCACTCTTTTCCTCTTCAGATTTGCTGAGGTATGAACCAGGTGGTTGTCCTACATCACCAAATAGTCAGACAACTATTTACCTAAATAAATACTGAATTATAGTCCTGTAAACTTAGCTTTAGTTTAGACGGAAATTGTACTTTTTGGTGACAGGAACATAGGACTCCATCACTTTTCTCTCATTTATCAGAAAAACAGAAATCCCTGAAAAATATATCATTACTGAATTGTCTAGGGTGCTATTGAACAATAACCAGTAGTTGTATGGAAATATCTCATACAGTTCTATTGCAAATGAGATTTCTTTAGACATAGGCCTACCTCTTCTCTGATACAGTCAAATTCCGAATGGGGGATAAGTGGCATAATAGCCTATAAGTTAAGAATGTTCACTCTGATGGTCATCATATTTGGAGAGGGAAATACCAGGTGGCTGAACTACATCACAAAATAGTCAGAATAAGAGTAACCCAATAAAATAAAGTTTATTAGTTCTAAATTACAAGCCTCTAAAACATAGGTGTAAATAGTACAGGTTTTATTAAAACTGGAACCTTAATTCAAAGTACAATTAAATACAGTCCTCAAACATTAGGGGACACATTTTGACATTCTGCACAGCAGGTGCAGAACTCTGTACAGGGAAGGCCAACAGAGAGGCACTGGCACTTTCCACTCTCTCCACACTTTGCATCTTTGCAATATAAATGAGTGATGTCTCTCACTTCTGTAGGTGCTGGGGGTTTTGTAAAAAGGACAGGTTGAATGGCCCCATCTCTGATAATCCACCCCTTGCCAATAGGACTCCATAACAGGGGTTTGGGCATGTGGCTGTGACACCATACCGCTGTCTGGAACATTGCTCTCTGCACATGCTGCTGAAATGCATCCTCTGTTGGCGGCAGATTTGCAGAGGCTGTATCAGATGTTGATGCAATTATGAACCTCAGTTCATCCAGGTTTGTGCACATCAATCCATTTTCCATTTTCTTTTTTCCATATAGGAGAAGCGCAAATTCTCTTGCGACTGGCAAAGACTCTTCCAAGCTGGCAGAGAGTCCAAAATGGGCCAGATCTTTGAGCTCGCTGAGATGGGTCTTGAGTTTGTTGAATGCTGTTGTCTTTCCTATTCTGTACAAACTACTTGTTGTGTCACAGCCAGTGAGTGCATGACATGCTGGTAGACAGTTAGACATGTCTTTTCCAATCTTCTCAGATATGGTGTTGATGGGGACATATCTCTCTCTCATTCCATGGCCTGTATGCATGTACACCAGAGATGAACCAAACATTTCTTTGCTTGCATAGTATATGAGCAGTACTTCCACATCTGTGTCATCAGACCTCACAATGATGCGGGAATATGACTCTGCAAGATGTATGGCATGGAGCACCATCCTTGTGTCTGCCTCCTCCTGATCACTGTACAGTGATGTCAAACTGCTGACTCCTGCTGTGCAGATGCTCTTCACCTCCTCCCCTTTATCAAATCCACCTGCCAAGATGATGGAGTCATCTGAGTGTAGTCTCTGTGGGGCTGCAGTGACAATGTAGTTGCTCACAAACATGCACAGTGCAGTCTTGTTTCCACTACTCCTCAAGTACTTCCTGTAGTTTGGGACATTTGTGTTGCCAGTGATAACATGTGTAGGCCTTCCATCACTTGCACCTCTCCTTTGCCTCTCCAGGTCTTTGATTGACTGTGGGCCGTCATACCTGTCAAATACCATGACCACACATTGCATTTCTTGTTTTCTATTTAGAAGTGACAAGATCTTCTTCAGGATGCATTCTGCTAGCTCACTGAAGGTCTGGAAGGCTGAATCATGGAGGCTTTGAAGCATAGCCATGCCATCAATGATGTATGCAGATTTCTCTGTGGTGTCAGACAGCTCTTGCATCACTTCTACTACCGACTCCAGTTTTTTTGCAAGGTCTGCTTTTGTGGTTTTTCTCATCGCCCCATCGTCATAGAAGAGAGAGGGTGGGACAGCAGCCAATTCATGACGCATCACATTCTCCAATGATACGTCCCTTTGTTTTGAAACAGCCAGGAGTCTCCTGAAGAGGACATCGGAATCCATCTGAAGCTGCTTAGATTTACTAGATTTTATTACTGCTATCATATCTGTGAATGTTGCCAATTTATGTCTTTTCTCAGGATCCCAGAAACTTTTTGGTGTATCACTCTTAAGTCGTTCATCAATGAAATTAGCATTTAGCTTTTCTCCATCTTCCAGAAAGCTTGAGAGATCTTTTGCCACCTTTTGTGATGCTACTTGTCCACTTGAAATATTGATGAGCTCATCGGGAACTTTCTCCAAATCAAATGGGTTCTGCCTGTCTTGCACAAACTCCATTATCTGTATAGTTTCCCTCTCATCCCTGTCCATGCGGGCTGCTCCATGTTCTTTGTGGGATTTTGGTGCATGTGCCGCTGCATCACAAAGCTCTGTCATGGCATCGCAGTACTCACTGGTGACATGCCTTGTAATGAGCCATCTTTTCAGAGCTCCCTTTCGTAGTGTGAAGCCGATAATGCCTCCTTGACCCTTTCCTTCTCTGTTGATAGTTTGTTCAAGTGCTTGATCGGTGGCTACACAGTTGAAGTTTCTCTCATCTGAGCGCCGCACAACAAACCCTCCTTCTCTCATGAATTTGTAGGACTCTGGTTGGCTTTTTTCAAGGGCTTTCATTTCAGCTATGTAGACTGGCATGTACTTTGCATAGTTCATCCTGCCAGCAGCCCGGAACCATGGTATTGCTTCAGACATGCAGTTGAGATGAAGGTCAAAGTTAGCTTCACGCTCTGATCGTAGCATTCTGAGTAAGAGATCAGCCCCTTTGAGGAAATTCAGCCAGTACTTAAAAGTTGCTGATTGTTGAACTCCCCTCTCTGAAAACTGTTGTATTCTTCTCCTCAGTTCAGGAAGGTCTGTCTCCGCTTCACTTAAGAACTGTCTGGCAGAGACCTGGTCGTTGCCATGAAAGGCATGCTGCACATCTCGCAGGAGGTGTTCTTGTTCAGCAGACAATGGACTTTGGCCTTTTTTGTTCAGCCAGGAGACCAGTGCCATCCAGAAGAGCCTGAACAGAGCCTCTGAAACAACCTTGATGCTCCTCACACCTCTTGTCAGTTGTTTACCCTGAAGCATCTGCCGAGCTGTTGCGTCAGCATAGACTCCAGACTCGGTTATCATGTCAAAGAGGCCCCCGTCTGCATACACCTTCCCAATGCTTGCCAGAAAGGCCATGGTGACGTGCATTCCTCCAATTCTCATGGTGATCTTGCCATCCAAAGCTTCAGGTTTGCTCCACAGAATTTGCTGTGCTTTGCTGTAGATGGCAAGGTCAGCAGTTACAAGTATATGCCTCTGTCCCAGTTCTTGAGCAAGCTGTGTGAGCTGCAAAAGAGCTGTATAGATTGTAGATAGGTCTGATGGTGAAGCTCTTATGAAGGGCATATATTGTACTGTTGTTAATGGGATGTCTGACGTGGATACATAGGCATTGAATGCAGACCATCCTGGGATTCTCTGTTCTTCTTCTTTCATGATACGGCTCACCTTCCAAAGTAAGTCTTGGCCTTCTGCTGCCTGAGCTTTTGTGCTGTCTGATTTGAGGACCTGTGGTAGAACTGCTGGTGGTTCAGATCGCCTACCTGGCTTGATGTATCTGAAATTCAAGAACAAGTCATTAGGCATCTTTTGTCATAAAATTCAATCTTTAACAAAATTCCCTTACAAACAACAACACTCCAGATTCCTTAGATTATGATGTGTGACCTCACAAATAATGTGTAACTTGAATATTGGACAAATGCTAGTCTGACTTACACAAGTGTAATGTGAAACTTGAAGCCTCCAGTGCACATTACACATTTAACATTTTAATATTGGATTATATTGCATTAACATACAGTATATCCGAGCCATTTCAATCAAGTATTGCATGTGTCTGGCAGATAGTTGGTCTATAATATTTACCTCTGAACCTCTTCATTATCCAAATCACAGCTGTCCAGGGCATGGAGAGATCTCTCCGGGATTCTCAGGATGGGGTTGTGTGCTGTGGCAACATCACCTCTTCTGTATACAACAATTGCCATGGAATGTGTTGTATTTTTGCCATCCAGCGTCTCTTCATTCTGGTCAAAGTTGTCAATGGCTGCATCAATTATCCCATGTTCTGTGGTTCTTGTCAGTCCATTTGGAATGTAAACACCTTTGCTTCTCTGTAATTGATCTGCTGCTACTGATGTGAGAAATCGACGCACTTCATCATACGACACACAATGACCCATCATGTGTAGCTTGTTGATAAGGGCCTTGCTGCCAAACTCATGATGGATCATAATCCCAAGTCCTAGTGTGATAGGTGTACGTCTGCTGCAGCATTGTGCAATTAGATCATGGCAAAAGGTTATAACACTTGTGTTATTCTTCAGAGCTGGGTCCTCGTCACAGGTCTGCACATTTTTAAATGCACCTGCATTGACACACCAGTTCACAAAATCATACAGAGTGTTTGGCACATATTCACTACACTGGAGAAGGGAAAGCTTGTCACTGCTTATGTAGAATTGAGGCTCATGCTCAACCTTTTCCATAGTTTTCCTCAATATATGTGCAGCCTGGTGGAGGATTTGAGTGTCAGTGAGGGTCTCTGTTCTCTGTGGAGGCATTGTCTCCCTGTCTTCTGTTATGTTTTCTCTGAGGAGAGAAGCTTCTCTCATTGCATGGCCAACAGTCAGTGAGATGGAGAATGTTATGGCTGCTGCTGACCAGTTGGCTACAATGTTTTGAAACATGCAGCTGTCACTCAAACCAGAGTGGCAGAGAGTGTTCCACTGTCAAGCTTCACAATTATTTCCATACTGTACTTTGAATTAAGGTTCCAGTTTTAATAAAACCTGTACTATTTACACCTATGTTTTAGAGGCTTGCAATTTAGAACTAACACACTTTATTTTATTGGGTTACTCTTATTCTGACTATTTTGTGATGTAGTTCAGCCACCTGGTATTTCCCTCTCCAAATATGATGACCATCAGAGTGAGCATTCTTAACTTATAGGCTATTATGCCACTTATCCCCCATTCGGAATTTGACTGTATCAGAGAAGAGGTAGGCCTATGTCTAAAGAAATCTCATTTGCAATAGAACTGTATGAGATATTTCCATACAACTACTGGTTATTGTTCAATAGCACCCTAGACAATTCAGTAATGATATATTTTTCAGGGATTTCTGTTTTTCTGATAAATGAGAGAAAAGTGATGGAGTCCTATGTTCCTGTCACCAAAAAGTACAATTTCCGTCTAAACTAAAGCTAAGTTTACAGGACTATAATTCAGTATTTATTTAGGTAAATAGTTGTCTGACTATTTGGTGATGTAGGACAACCACCTGGTTCATACCTCAGCAAATCTGAAGAGGAAAAGAGTGATCATTCTCAAGTTATGGGCTTTTTTGTCACCTTCCCCATATTCGGCCTGGTCTAATTTGGCTCTTTTTCAGGGATTGGGGTAGCTCTAAAGAACAACCAAAAAAACATCTTTTCCCCAAAAATAAAATTTTACAACAATCAATTTCATTAATGGGAGACCCTAAAGATAAGAAAAATCATTGTTGTAACTTGCTCTACCTCGGGTAGGGGTATCTCAAAAACTAAAGCCTTTTTTGAGGACTTAGCTGCTAGACTACTAGGTTTTGTGCACATTGTTGTTTTCTCCGTTCAGAAATGTCCACTCATCGTCCCGCTGTTGACAAACCATACATAGATAATAAGATAAGCATCTGGCATAATCCTGTCTATATTTGATTGCTAATAGGCTAGGTGCACGATCTCACTACTTCCTGAAAGGCACCTGGCATGAACATATCCTGTTTCACTCTATTGGTTTAATTGATTAATCAGCTGTGCGGTAAACCGTTGGAACACACAGTGCTCAGCTGATTAATCAATTAAACCAATAGAGTGAGACCGGATATGTTCATGCCAGGTGCCTTTCAGGAAGTAGTGAGATCATGCACCTAGCCTATTAACTAGCAATGTTTTTTGTTGTTCTTTTAACTGTTTTGCATTGGTTTCAGAGATCGCATGCTGACAGAAGTTAGTCGTAATGCGTAGGCTACATGCTATTTAGTGTATTATATATATATATATATATATATATATTAAATGTTCGTTAGTTTGTGGTTAATTTGACATTAGATGGCTAGTTGGCTAATGTCTAGGTCCTTAATTATCAGAAAAATGTTATGGTAAAAAGATCAGGGTAGGCTACATACATCGACCTAAATTATGTTTTCACAAAATAGTCCTCTTAAAAATGTATGGTTTGTAAAGTGGTGGTTGGCCACCATGTTCTATCGTTTGTCACCACCCCTAATTAGCATATGATAACAACAAAAACTACTTACATGGGCTGTTTGCGGCAGGTGTTCTCTCATACAGAGTGGGTGTGTGTGTGTGTGTGTGTGTGTGTGTGTGTGTGTGTGTGTGTGTGTGTGTGTGTTGCAGGTGCTCTCTCATACTGTGTGTGTGTGTGTGTGTGTGTGTGTGTGTGTGTGTGTGTGTGTGTGTGTTACAGGTGTTCTCTCATATAGAGTGTGTGTGTGTGTGTGTGTGTGTTGCTGCAGGTGTTGTAACTTTATAGGTTACATGATTGAATAGTATGTTACATGATTGATTGACAGTTAAGTGTTATTATTTATCGTTAAGGTTCTAGAATGCCTTGTATGCAAGTTGACAGTTTGTTTTGTTTTTGAGAAATACGAATTGTACATTAAATAGAAAGTGAATATCTAACAGCTCGTTTTATAGAAAAGAAAGTGATCACAAGTGTATGTCTGCAGAATTTGTATATAAAGAACCTTTCGCTTGATATCACCAGTCCTAGCCGTCATTTCAGAAGGTAGAAATACTACAGCAGGTGCTCTCTCATACACAGTGTGTGTGTGTGTGTGTGTGTGTTCCTCAGGTTCTCTCTCACAACCTGTGCACGGTGATGAAGATCCCCCACGACCCCGTGGCCCTGGAGGAACACTTCAAAGACGATGACGAAGGCCCCGTCTCCAACCAGGGCTACATGCCCTACCTGAACAAGTTCATCCTGGACAAGGTACGGCTTAGGAACCATAACTAACACCTAGTAAACATTTAGTAAGTAAGTAAAATGTATTTGTACAGCACCTTTCCCAGACCAAGGGTCACAAAGTGCTTTACATATAGAGAACATAATAAAGAAGAAACATAATAAAACATAATAAAAGAGCGAAAGCCATAGCAGGTTAAAATAGGCAAACAAGTGAAAATAAGAACAAGTAACAGACAACAGGTGTACAACAACATCAACAGGACACAGAGAGACAGGCCCTTGGCTTGGGACTATCCAAAAGCCTGTCTATACAAGACAGTCTTTAGCTGTTTTTTAAAAGCCTAGACCGAGACCGCTGATCTAAGATCCCAGGGCAGAGCGTTCCAGAGCCTGGGAGCCACGGTTTGGAATGCTCCATCACCCTGGGTCTTCAGTCTGGCACGGGGGACAACCAACACACCCTGGTCAGAGGACCTGAGAGACCTGCTGGGGCTGTAAGGACGCGGTCACAGATGTACACCTACCTCTGGACATATTCACTATTGTTATATGGAAGTTTGGCTGTTTTATGTTCCCACTGCTGATGTCAGAATGGGTCAGTGAATTGTGTTTATTTATTTATTTATTTATTTTTATTTTTTATTTTATTTAACCCAGACAGACAGTCCCTCATTAAGGCAGGCAGACAGACAGACAGACAGACAGACAGACAGTCCCTCATTAAGGCAGGCAGGCAGACAGACAGACAGACAGACAGACAGTCCCTCATTAAGGCAGGCAGACAGACAGACAGACAGACAGTCCCTCATTAAGGCAGGCAGGCAGACAGGCAGACAGGCAGGCAGGCAGACAGGCAGACAGACAGACAGTCCCTCATTAAGGCAGACAGGCAGACAGACAGACAGACAGACAGTCCCTCATTAAGACAGGCAGACAGGCAGACAGGCAGACAGGCAGGCAGGCATCCCTCATTAAGACAGACAGACATACAGACAGGCATCCCTCATTAAGGCAGACAGACTGTCAGACAGACAGACTCATTCTCAGGCTGTGTGTGTAGAGCCCTGCATTCCTCCTAGCCAACTGACCCTGTAGAACCCTGGAATGCATTGTTTAGTCAGGAGCTGTGATGTCACAGAAGAGGAAGGGAAGAGAGCGCGGCTAAACAAACAGAGAGCTCCGAAGCTGCTCCAAGGCCGTGACCATGTGACCTGCTTACACCAGACACTTCTGGTTCACTTCTGGCTGCGGTGGTGGTTTAATGATATCCCCTGCGTGTGGGGATACGCAGCAAAGTGTGGGGTCACTTTGTTAGCCTTGTCAGCATTCAGTTAATGACATATGACAAAGTTTTTCTATACGACTAAGTTTTCTATATGACTAAAAACCCATCTTTTTATAGTTTAGTTTATTTAAAAGGATCCCCATTCTTCCTGGGGGTCCACATAAAAAGACAGACAGTCAAACTAATTAGTGAGCAGTGATCAATTATGAAAACACTGTATATGTGTAGGCCTACATACAGTGTATGATGATTACATGTTTATGAAATGATACGCCGTCACTTTTCTCTTCTTCTACGTCTGTGTCCGTCTGGTCCTCTTAGTGTGATGTGACAGAGGTCTGAGGTGTCAGCCTCCAGACAGACAGACAGACAGACACACAGACAGACACACAGACAGACACACAGACAGACAGACAGACAGACAGACACGCAGACAGACAGACAGGCAGGCAGACAGACAGACAGGCAGACAGGCAGACAGACAGACAGGTGCCTTTAGACAGACCAGCCAAGACCTCCAACACCCCCCACTCCCTAGGGAAACTCCACCATAGTGTGTGTGTGTGTGTGTGTGTGTGTGTGTGTGTGTGTGTGTGTGTGTGTAGGTGTGTGTGTGTGTGTGTGTCTGTGTGTGTGAGAGAGAGACCCCCAAGACCACTATATGTGTGACCAGCATTCACTTATTAAAACACTGTATATGTAGGCCTACATACAGTGTATGATTATTTATTGACATCTTCGTGTGATGTGACAAAGGTCTGAGGTGTCAGCCTCCTCCAGCGCCCAGGGGACAGTGATAAGACTTTGTTTAGAGACCTGCAGGACTCGTCACGCCAGTGAATGCTAATGAACACGCTGGGTATCTGGGAGAGAGAGAGAGAGAGAGAGAGAGAGAGAGAGAGAGAGAGAGAGAGAGAGAGAGAGAGAGAGAGAGAGAGACAGACAGACAGCGCTGGGCGCCTCAGGGCTTTTCACAAGGCCCTCATTGTTGAGGTGTCGAGGAATGGGGAGAGTGTTAGGAGGCAGGAGGGAGGTAGAGAGGGAGAAAGACAGGGAGGGAGACGGAGAGAAAGAGCAGACTGCACTGACTAGGACTGAGAGAGACAACTAGACAAGCGTGGCAGTGTTGTGAGACACAACGAGAGCTGCTTCTCTTTCGTAACAATCAGACTTTCACAGCTGGGCAGGCTGAGCTGCTGCCTGGCCTACCACGTCTGTTTCTGTCTCATCGGGTTAAACTGCATTTCTCAGCACGTTGCTATTCTTACTGCGGTGTTGTTGACTCATCCACAACCACAACTGGAAATAGTGCCTGCTAAACACTGTCTGCTAATAGTCATGCACGGCATGGAACCGGTTTACTCCATAGTACAATTACCTGATTCTTTTATCCGTTGTAAGATATTCTCCTTTGTTAGGGAGAAGGTTGTTGTAACTTTATAGGTTAAAAGAGATTGATTACTATGTTACATGATTGATTGACAGTTAAAAGAGATTGATTAATATCTTACATGATTAATTGACAGTTAAAAGAGATTGATTAATATGTTACATGATTGATTGGTAGTTAAAAGAGATTGATTAATATGTTACATGATTAATTGACAGTTAAAAGAGATTGATTAATATGTGACATGATTGATTGACAGTTAAAAGAAGTACATTTCTGTTGTGTTAGCTAAGAATGGGTAGAACTGCGGGTTCTAGAATGCCTTTGCAGCAAGACGTCATATAAGTTGACAGTTTGTTGTTTTTGAAAAATACGAATTGTACATTGAATTGAAAGTGTAAGTAGTAAGTACCGTTTATTTATATAGCACAAAATTGACAACGACAAACAGCCGCCCAAAGTGCTAAACAGATAAAAAGATAAAGAGAAAAACAAGATAAAAGAGATAAAAGTGAATATCTAATAGCTCGTTTTATAGAAAAGAAAGTGATAATAATAATAATAATAATAACTTCGATTTCTATAGCGCCTTTCAAAAAACCCAAGGACGCTTTACAATTCTAAGATCACTAGTGTATGTCTGCAGATTGTATATAAAGAACCTTTCTTGGTATCACCAGTCCTCGCCATCCTTTCAGAAGGTAAACATACTACAGAGGTGATTACAGAGACATCCTACCCAGATGATCATAGAAATGTTTGCGTCTGGTTTTCCATAGTAAGGAAGTGAGCGAGTGAATAAAGCACATTTCATACAAGAAATGCAGCTCAAAGTGCTTTACAACAGGGATAAAAACACAAGGTGAATATAAAAACATATACATGAAATGATATGTCCCATAGATGTCCCATAGATGTCCCATAGATGTCCATCTTCCCATGGTGGTGTTTTATCTGCTTGAGCTTACATAGGTGTGCGTTTGCATTTCAGTGCCTCTCTCGCATCTCTGTTTACCTGGTTATATTTTTATTATATTTATTTTTAGAATATTTTCTCATAGCTAGTCAGTGTTATCTTTTGTTGTTGTCACATGACTTGTGACCTTTGGAGTGAGCTAATACTCACAACAACTGACTAGCTATGAGAAAACATTCTTAACCCAGAGTTATAAAAAATAACTGTAATAAATGTAGATACGAGATCTGAATCGCTAAAAGGAGATGTTATTGTGATGCTGTGAAACTGGTGACATTAGTTTGAACATTGAGTCAGGTTGTTGTCGTCTCCTGGGCCAGGATGTGCTCCTAATCTCTGTGATTATACGCCGGCCAACTTGCCAATAGTTTCTATGGTGACCCCAGTGTTCACCGCCAGAAGAAAAACATTTGCCCTCTGAAGCACTGCGTGTACTTTCATCAAGGGCTCTCCTCCCTCTCTGTGCTGGAATTGGAGGATAAGGAACGAAAATACAAGACCCCTTTTCTGTCCTCTCTCACCCGGGTTTGTTAATTTGGTTGGGTTTAAATGTGTTTTCTCGTTAAACCGCTATGCTGTAGCACCTGCCATTCAAGAAGAAGTGGCCTCACAAAGAGAGGAGTGAAAGCAATCCTTTCTACATCGCCTGCCTCAAAGACACTTTCTATTCTCAATTACATGCAAATCCCAGACGAAGGCCACAATGACCTCACTACAGAACTGTTCTTTAACTTCCAGGTTTTTTTTTACAAAAAACGTCAGATCAGATATATAAACGGGTTATTTTGATAAACCGGACACATTTTGTGAATATATATGGTTACTTTCTCGCCTGAAAACATATTAAAACTTCATAAAATGACATATTAACACTTGTAGAGCCAAATTACAGATTTTAGCCAATGGCGGCCAAAATTGAGGATTTAAAAACGGAGGGTTTTGCTTTGCACGCTGATTGGCTATAATGTTCTTCTTCTACGTTTTATGTGACAATGTCTTTTTAATAACAACTTGCGCATTACTAAGTATTTACTAGCTAAGATTGACAAACGATTGGCGTGGTGCAACCGAAATTAGTAAACAACTAGTTTGAAACTAGCTAGTAACTACTAGGGATTTAGTAACTACTAAATGCCTACACTTAGTAATGACTTATGCCAAATTGGTGCAACCCAGGCCTGTTCTTTAACTTCCAGGTCCAGGACAAACTTAATGAACTCACTACAGAACTGTTCTTTAACTTCCAGGTCCAGGACAACTTAATGACCTCACTACAGAACTGTTCTTTAACTTCCAGGTCCAGGACAACTTCGACCGGCAGGACTTCAACCGAATGTGCTGGGTGCTGTGCGCCAGGAAGAACCTGAACAGAACCAACCTCCTCATCTCCGACGAGGACGCCTTCAAGATCTGGTGCATTTTCAACTTCCTGTCCGAGGATAGATACCCGCTGGTGATGGCCACGGAGGAGGTGAGATTGTAGCATTCCAGACGGACTTAGTTCAGACGGTGACGCCTTTTTAATAACTGATGGTCCATGATGCAGGTTCAACCATGTATTTACACACACCAAATACACCACAGACACACCAAATACACCATGGACAGACCAAATACACCATGGACACACCAAATACACCATGGACACACCAAATACACCATAGACACACCAAATACACCATAGACACACCGTAAGAGCTGAAAGTAAAATCAAACACAGCCACGATCAGCATCCATCAGCTAGCATTAGCCTACTTGCTAATTCCAGAGCGTTTTACACGACATTGAACCAACACATTAAAATCACACACAACAATGAAATTGAAATGACAGTCAACACAAACATACCTCTTAGCCTTCCAGCTAGGTGCTATAAAACGATGATGAAACAATCAATTCTTCACGAATCCTTCAACAGTTCAACACCTTGCTTTCTTCTCTGTTAAACTTTTTCGCGCATGCGCAGTTACGAAGAAGAGAGAGAGCATACTCGGGTTCTTCAAAATAAAGGATATTCAACACAAATCGATATTCAAACAATACGGGGTATACAAAGCACCGTCATTAAAAGATCTTAACTTAGCTTATCTTATACACAAATACGGGTCATTTACAGAGATCGATAGGCAAACGTACAAACAGATTGTCCTCAAACTGTCAATAAGCAGGTGGAGAAGCCCCCGTCCACACGGGTGTTGGCAGCAGTTGAGAGAGTCAGCAGCTTGTCCACCACTTGTCCATCACTGAGGACCTGACATTACCACACCATACCCACACAGGGGTCAGGTCTTGTTATTTCATGAAAATCTGCTAATAAAAATCGTCATCTGACTTTTGGTGTGGTGGCTTGCTGAATTCTGCGTTCAACCTGGCTCATACTAGCTCTCATCTGTGGCATTTACTGAAAGAAATATACAGCTATTCAAAAGGTTAGGTTGATCATTAACTAATTATAACCCTTTTTTTTATCAGTGTGAAGAAGTGGGTGTATGACACAGAACGTTTATTTTCCTTATTGGATATTTTAGACACCCTCGTTAGCACTCACGATAGATA
>NC_137679.1:1850665-1859244 GCF_963989245.1 Nansenia antarctica | reverse complement strand
AGGGCTACCTGATGAAGAAGGGCCATAAGAGGAAGAACTGGACGGAGCGCTGGTTCCTGCTGCGGCCCGCCTCCATCTGCTACTACGTCAGCGAGGACCTGGCGGAGCAGAAGGGCCACATCACCCTGGACGGGACCTGCTGTGTCGAGGTCAGAGGTCACCTGCTGTGTGTAGAGGTCAGGGCCCAGGGGTCATCTGCTGTGTAGAGGTCAGAGGTCATCTGCTGTGTAGAGGTCAGAGGTCATCTGCTGTGTAGAGGTCAGAGGTCATCTGCTGTGTGTAGAGGTCAGAGGTCATCTGCTGTGTAGAGGTCAGGGCCCAGGGGTCACCTGCTTTGTCAAGGTCAGAGGTCATCTGCTGTGTAGAGGTCAGAGGTCATCTGCTGTGTCGAGGTCAGGGCCCAGGGGTCACCTGCTGTGTAGAGGTCAGATGTCATCTGCTGTGTAGAGGTCAGAGGTCATCTGCTGTGTGTAGAGGTCAGAGGTCATCTGCTGTGTAGAGGTCAGGGCCCAGGGGTCATCTGCTGTGTAGAGGTCAGGGCCCAGGGGTCACCTGCTTTGTCAAGGTCAGATGTCATCTGCTGTGTAGAGGTCAGAGGTCATCTGCTGTGTAGAGGTCAGGGCCCAGGGGTCACCTGCTGTGTAGAGGTCAGGGCCCAGGGGTCACCTGCTGTGTAGAGGTCAGGGGTCACCTGCTGTGTAGAGGTCAGGGGTCATCTGCTGTGTGTAGAGGTCAGAGGTCATCTGCTGTGTAGAGGTCAGAGGTCATCTGCTGTGTGGAGGTCAGAGGTCATCTGTTGTGTGGAGGTCAGGGGTCATCTGCTGTGTGTAGAGGTCAGAGGTCATCTGCTGTGTCGAGGTCAGAGGTTATCTGCTGTGTAGAGGTCAGAGGTCATCCCTTCACACCATGCTCACAATACTCAGGGCGCATGGTTTCACAGGACTATTAATATGTATATATATTAATACAGTGGGGGAAATAAGTATTGAACACATCAACATTTTGTCCAGTAAATGTCATGTTCCAATGAGCCTATTCAAGTGAAATGAAATTGCACCAGACTTTGGTATCAACTCAAACAATCCGGACAAAAAAAAAAAATGTAAACATTAAAGTCCATATGTAAATAAAGTTATGTGTAATAAAGTGGAATGAAACAGGGAAAAGACCAGTGCAAGTCTGGTGCAAATGTCACTTGAATAGGCTCATTGGAAATACATTTACTGGACAAAATGTTGATGTGTTCAATACTTATTTCCCCCACTGTATATATCATATATTCATTTGAATTCCTTTTGTGAAGATGTTAGCAAGTGTTTCTTGTCATTTCAGTCGTTACCGGATAAGGAGGGAAAGAAATGCCTCTTCTTTGTCAAGTGCCCCGAAAAAAGCTTTGAGATCAGCGTGTCAGACAAGAAGAGGAAACAGGAGTGGATCCAGGGTAAGAGACGTGACTGCAATTAATCAATATCACACGGGAGGCCGTGCTGTTATACTGAATATCAGCACGGCTGTGATTCGGTCGTAGGTACGAGGTCTCAGGCCTCGAGTGTGATATTTTGTTTTTATACAACAGTTCTACAGCGCAATTTATTAGTTAACAGTAATAAGTGACAACAGATTATGATTTGTTTGTTTATTTAATCATTTATTTTGGCTCCGTCAACAAAAAATAGTTCCGCAACTGGACTGTTGCCTAGTAACCTGAACACAAACATCTGCAGGCTAGCGGCTTTGTATTAATGGTCATTTCGGAGTGATACATATAGTTAAAAGTCCCTGTGCTGTTATACTGTATATCAGCACTCATGGAATGCCTCAACTAACTGTTGTATCATATTTTATCAGACATGTTAATTCCCCATTCTTTCTGTCTCGTACTACTGTATAAATGGTAAACAGACTGACTTATACAGCTCCTTATTCCAAAGCGCTTTACAACGACCTCTCATTCACCCATTCACACACACATTCATTCACACACCAATGGCGGCAAGCTACCATGCAAGGCGCCGGCCCGCTCACTGGGAGCAATTTGGGGTTTAGTGTCTTGCCCAAGGACACCTTGACATGTAAATATATCAAGTATTGAAGTATATCAATAGACTATTATGAGTTGGAATTGTGGATCACAGTTATTAATGTGTTTAACAATTTTGTCTGAATCTTTTCCTCAGCATCTCACCATGCAATGTGTCCTCTTTTCACATGATGTGCAAAGTGTAGGACTGCACCTCCGATACACTCACTGGACACTTTATTAGGAACGCCTGTACACCTTCTCAGTCATTCAGGTGGTGTAATGGTGGGGGGAATATTTTCTGGACACACTTTGGGCCTGTTAATATCAATCAATCATCGCTTGAATGATTAATAAGTTAACCAGACAGATAAGATAGCCAGATTGTGTTTACCACCTCAAATTAATTAATGTATGCCCAGCCAAATCCATGTTTAGAGGTGGCTAGCTAACATTACATTGATCATACTCGTAAGACCTTTCACTTTAAAAAAAATGCCGGTCGAGAGAGGACGCTGGCGTTGCTTGTTCGCCGCTTCTCCGCCCGAAATCAAGGTGTAGTTGCTAAGGACTCTAAGCGTTGCTAAGGACTCTAAGGGTTGCTAAGGACTCTAAGCGTTGCTAAGGACTCTAAGCTAGATATACTTGAATGAATGAATGAATGAATGAATGAATGGTCTTTATTGTCATTGCTACAGTACAGGTACCAAACAACGAAATTTAGGAGGGGTGGCTCTGTCATGCCAAAACCTGCCGCTTGCCAAAAGCTGCCGGGGGTGCGGCCTAACGCGTCACGACCAGCTGGCACGCGCACGCGTCACGACCAGCTGGCGACTGTGACGCGTCAGTCTAGTGTTTTTGAAACCTCCGTTTTGACAGCCCATTAGCGAAAAGCTGTAATTTGCCTCTACAAGTGTTAATATGTCATTTTATGAAGTTTTAATATGTTTTCAGGCGAAGGCCCAGGAGGGAGTTAGCGATTAGCGATGTTTAGCTTAGCTTAGTTTAACAGAAGTATCTTCACTTTTAACATGACTTCCCGTGGTCGTAGAGGGCTGGTCGACGGCTTAAAATGACCGTGTAGACCTGTAGATCTTATCCAGCTATAGTCTTGTGTTTCTACCCCGGGCATAGCCGGTGTTATTCACGGACAAACACTCCTGTTAGAGTGGTTCTAGTACACTGGACATAGGTAACACATAGAGAGGCTCTATACACTGACATAGGTAACACATAGAGAGGCTCTATACACCGACATAGGTAACACATAGAGAGGCTCTATACACTGACATAGGTAACACATAGAGAGGCTCTATACACTGCCATAGGTAACACATAGAGAGGCTCTATACACTGACATAGGTAACACATAGAGAGGCTCTATACACTGACATAGGTAACACATAGAGAGGCTCTATACACTGACATAGGTAACAACATCTCTTCTAAGCCCAGTTTATTCCGTTCTCTATTGGTTAAGTGCTCCCGGTTTCAAAAGAAAGAAACGGAGGTCTGATCAGCAGATAATTTTCTCATAAAGTTGCAAACGCAACTCAGCAATTCAACTTAATTAAAAAAATGCGCGTTTCGTTCAAGATCCATTAGAGTAGGACATGTACAGTTATGATAACTACAGTCATATGTAACTTTTGGACTAGTATAGTAGTTGATATTGTAATAAAACGTGCCAATGTCAGACGATGAACAAACACACCACGAGTCCACACTGATTCCCTTTTCTACCCCTATGGCTCGTTTTCGAGTGTGACTCGATTCGAAGCCAAGGCCTTCGAACAGAGCCACAAGCCATACCCCTTGAAATCTACCCCTATGAATTGGGACGGCCCTTCACGGCGGCTACGTCATCAACAGTGGTTTAAATAGACGCGGTACGGGTGGCGCGTTATGTTGCCGGCGAATTCTCACATCTCGCAATGCCTTCTTCAGCTGTGTTTATTTCTGTTGCGTGTGCTATAAGCATCTATTTTCGTTTATTATCAACACACCTGAGAAATCATGGAAGAGGGACAACCCTTCAAGACTGATACGTCATCAGGAATATCGTAGAAAAGCATTGACGTTCGCGACTCATTCACAACTTCACTTGTGTGAAACCTGTGCTCCTACCCTGCCAGTCTGCACTGATGTAGGACAACAGTGCAACAACTTTGCGGCTGAACTTTAGTTAAATTTACGGCGTCATATACCATCAATGGGAAACATGGAAAAATGCATGACTTACATATTTAATTTTATGACGTTCCGAAATCCGAAGTGACAGGAACGCTGGAGAAACAGCCGCTGGCCACTGCATTAATTAACTACATGTCCTTGATGAGTCTCCCGCTCACTGCCTTCCATCAAAAATGTCACATCCATCAATAATATTACATAATAACAACTGCTCGGATTAGATTGCGAGTTGTTTTGGTATAATAAGTGCCGCAATACAATTTATACCACCAAGGGGGGGGGGGGGGGATTCGCGCCTATCATGCACATATCAGCCTGTGGATAGAAAACTTTAGAGAGATAACTTTACATTAAATATGTCTACCATCATCCGCTGTCAAACACCACAATTTATTTCATGATTTTACGTCTCTGAAATGTTAATCGCGCAAATTTCTATGGGTCAGTTGCCGGGGCAGAGGAACACCAGGGTGACTGTCAGCCTGTGACAAACGCGCAGATATGAGTGTCTTGCTTTAGTAGTCTAATGGAAGTGATCAGGCATAACAGCAATTTTTTTGTTATGCTTGTTTTGTTATGGCTCTCCCTAGCCATCCACACCTGCCCCCCCCCCCTCCTCTCTCCCTAGCCATCCACACCTGCCCCCCCCTCCCCCTCCTCTCTCCCTAGCCATCCACACCTGACCGCCCCCCCCCCCCCCCCCTCTCTCCCCAGCCATCCAGACATGTATCAGCCTGCTGAGGTTGGGGCGCCCCCCCCCCCACCGGGAGTCACGTCAGAAGCGCAGGGAGGCCAGGGGGCGGCTGCAGGCGGAGCAGGAGGAGCTGGAGCTGCGCATGAGAGACCTGCAGGCCGCCAACGAGACCAAGCAGGGGGAGCTGGACGCCATGAGGAAGGTGAGGAGGAGGGTGATGAAGAGGAGGGGGAGGAGGAGGAAGGGTAGGAGGAGGGTGAGGGAGGTGAGGAAGGTGAGCAGGGTGATGAAGAGGAGGGTGAGGAAGGTGAGGAGGATGATGAAGAGGAGGGGGAGGAGGGTGATGAAGAGGAAGGGGAGGAGGAGGGGGAGGGTGAAGAGGAGGAAGGGGAGGAGGAGGGTGAGGAAGGTGAGGAGGGTGATGAAGAGGAGGGTGAGGAAGGTGAGGAGGAGGGTGAGGGAGGTGAGGAGGAGGAGGGGGAGGTGATGAAGAGGAGGGGGAGGAGGAGGGGGAGGAGGGTGATGAAGAGGAAGGGGAGGAGGAGGATGAGGGAGGTGAGGTGGTGAGGAGGAGGGTGATGAAGAGGAAGGGGAGGAGGAGGGTGAGGGAGGTGAGGAAGGTGAGGTGATGAAGAGGAAGGGGAGGAGGAGGGTGAGGAGGGGAGGTGATGAAGAGGAGGGGGAGGAGGGTGATGAAGAGGAGGGAGAGGAAGGTGAGGAGGGTGATGAAGAGGAAGGGGAGGAGGAGGGTGAGGAGGAGGGTGAGGAGGAGGAGGGAGGTGAGGGAGGTGATGAAGAGGAGGGGGAGGAAGGTGAGGTGATGAAGAGGAGGGTGAGGAGGAGGGTGAGGGAGGTGAGGAAGGTGAGGTGATGAAGAGGAAGGTGAGGAGGAGGGGGAGGTGATGAAGAGGAGGGGGAGGAGGGGGAGGAGGAGGGTGATGAAGAGGAGGGAGGTGAGGGAGGTGAGGTGATGAAGAGGAGGGTGAGGAGGGTGAGGAAGGTGAGGTTATGAAGAGGAGGGGGAGGAGGAGGGTGAGGAGGGTGAGGGAGGTGAGGAAGGTGAGGTGATGAAGAGGAGGGTGAGGAGGGTGAGGGAGGTGAGGAAGGTGAGGTGATGAAGAGGAGGGTGAGGGAGGTGAGGAAGGTGAGGTGATGAAGAGGAGGGTGAGGAGGGTGAGGGAGGTGAGGAAGGTGAGGTGATGAAGAGGAGGGTGAGGAGGGTGAGGGAGGTGAGGAAGGTGAGGTGATGAAGAGGAGGGTGAGGGAGGTGAGGAAGGTGAGGTGATGAAGAGGAGGGTGAGGAGGGTGAGGGGGGTGAGGGAGGTGAGGAAGGTGAGGTGATGAAGAGGAAGGGGAGGAGGAGGGTGAGGAGGAGGAGGGAGGTGAGGGAGGTGATGAAGAGGAGGGGGAGGAAGGTGAGGTGATGAAGAGGAGGGGGAGGAGGAGGGTGAGGAAGGTGAGGAGGAGGGGGAGGTGATGAAGAGGAGGGGGAGGAGGGGGAGGAGGGGGGGGAGGAGGGTGATGAAGAGGAGGGAGGTGAGGGAGGTGAGGTGATGAAGAGGAGGGTGAGGGAGGTGAGGTGATGAAGGTGAGGTGATGAAGAGGAGGGTGAGGAGGGTGAGGGAGGTGAGGAAGGTGAGGTGATGAAGAGGAGGGTGAGGAGGGTGAGGGAGGTAAGGTGATGAAGAGGAAGGTGAGGAGGGTCTTGTGCTGCAATGTCAGGAACCAAAGCCTAAGATATTTTACTCTCTTACACTTGTGGAATGTGACATAACAATAAAACTTGAAACACCTAACCAATCATTTCAGGTCTACACAAGTGCATAGGGGAAGCGGCTAGCTAGGGGTTGATCTGGGATCGCCGTATGTCTTCCTTATACACTCTATAATAAAGGGCCGACTTTGACTGTATAGTTAGGTGATTATGCATTAAACAACGGATGGATCTGGTCCATTGTCTCTATTGGTCAGTTTGGTCCATTGTCTCTATTGGTCAGTTTGGTCCAGTGTCTCTATTGGTCAGTTTGGTCCAGTGTCTCTATTGGTCAGTTTGGTCCATTGTCTCTATTGGTCAGTTTGGTCCAGTGTCTCTATTGGTCAGTTTGGTCCATTGTCTCTATTGGTCAGTTTGGTCCATTGTCTCTATTGGTCAGTTTGGTCCATTGTCTCTATTGGTCAGTTTGGTCCATTGTCTCTTTTGGTCAGTTTGCGTTCCAGCCGTGTCGATATCCATGACATACGCAACGGCTAAATGGAACGTTGACACATCTTTTCATATTACCCCTCGTTTGTATAATATTACCGTTATCGAAGTTACATTCTTACTCGTTGCTTAGCAACCGATAAACAACTGTTCAACAACTCCGCTTCGCGTCGTGCCTAACCACCCCGCTAGCTGTGCCAATATCAACGATATACCACGGCTTCTCGTTCCGTAACGTTTAATTATGATTGCCCACTGAAAGTAATTGGTGGGGGAAGCCTTCCTTCTTCAAGGGCCGTTGTAACAGACGAGACTCTCATATAGACGAGATCCCCATGACTAAACACTCCGAGGTCATGCGCGACAACAATGCCACGCAGCGAGTTTAGACCGAGGACAATCAGCAGATTTTCTGGCGCCTATGACAACAATTTCCCTTTGTCTTGAGCTTTCATTGTGCCATACTCAGTGTGTAGTGAATGATGAATGAACAACAGTGTCCCATTGAGGTGTAGGTCCCTGTCTCTCCCCAGTACAGAACAGGTCTGTGGAGAAGAGGGGTCAGCCCCTTCACTCTGGTTCACATGTAAACAATAGCCACTCTGTCTCCCTCTCCTCACACCCTGCCATACTGAGCGGGTAACGAGGAGAGTCTAATGAACAGAAGAAGTCTCAGAGTCATGGCAAAGTAAAATAAGGACTCTACATGACACTTAAAAATAGATTAGGTTTATTAGCTGGTTTTACTGGTTTTCTGGTAGCTTCAGTTTGCTTCGTTAGAGAGAGTAGATTGCCGCTGTTGTCTATGAGCTTAGAGGTGTATCTGACCAGGGATGTTTTCTGTATCTTTGGTCTGAAGTCAACATTCTTCCTTTCTTCTCTCTGTTTCCTGTCATGCGTGGGTCAGGAGGACAGCCGCTGCCTTTTTGTTTTTTTCTACAAAGACCCGCTTGGGGTCATTAATGGAAATCATTCATGTTCAGAGTAATGTTGATTTCACTTCCCTGTTTATGACGTTTAATCTGAGAGTGTAGTCTCGTTCCCAGACATGTTTAATCTGAGAGTATGAGACTACTAGAAGAAGAAGAGAGTTTTTTGTTTTGTTTTACACTGGAGAAACAGTACACGGGTGATGTAGAAATCTTAGGAGACACAGTGCTGGGGGGTAGTAGATGTCTCAGGAGACACAGTGCTGGTTGGAAGTAGGTGTCTCAGGAGACACAGTGTAGGGGGAAGTAGGTGTCTCAGGAGACACAGTGCTGGGGGGAAGTAGGTGTCTCAGGAGACACAGTGCTGGGGGGAAGTAGGTGTCTCGGGAGACACAGTGCTGGGGGGTAGTAGATGTCTCAGGAGACACAGTGCTGGGGGGAAGTAGGTGTCTCAGGAGACACAGTGCTGGGGGGTAGTAGATGTCTCAGGAGACACAGTGCTGGGGGGTAGTAGATGTCTCAGGAGACACAGTGCTGGGG
>NC_137679.1:1843165-1848165 GCF_963989245.1 Nansenia antarctica | reverse complement strand
CCCAGTGGTCAGATGACATCCTATGACATCATCGTACGTTGATGAGTGTGATGGATGTGGTGTCCTAATGAATCTGTCTGTTGTACTTGAGGAAGTAACCATGTTATGTTACTTCTGCATTCTGGTTATTCATGGAAATTTGAATACACGAGTACGCACACACACACACACACAGACACACACTCACTCACACACACACACACACACACATTCACACACACACACACACACGCACACACACACACACACATTAAGCCATTACACGACCCATCCTCCACTCTCTTTGTCGCAAGGACAATTGATTCAATAATTGTTTACATACTGTATATAATGATTATGTACGGCGTCTGAAAAACACGTCACATATTACTAATACAGAACGCTGACAGTCTGAGGGTAGCTCTGCCTAGCACAGATACATTGAGTTAACACTAGAACAGCCATGGGTGGGGTCATTTAACACTAGAACAGCCATGGGTGGGGTCATTTAACACTAGAACAGCCATGGGTGGGGTCATTAACACTAGAACAGCCATGGGTGGGGTCATTTAACACTAGAACAGCCATGGGTGGGGCATTTAACACTAGAACAGCCATGGGTGGGGTCATTAACACTAGAACAGCCATGGGTGGGGGTCATTTAACACTAGAACAGCCATGGGTGGGGTCATTTAACACTAGAACAGCCATGAGGGGTCATTAACACTAGAAAAGCCATGGGTGGGGTCATTTAACACTAGAACAGCCATGGGTGGGGTCATTTAACACTAGAACAGCCATGGGTGGGGACATTTAACACTAGAACAGCCGTGGGTGGGGTCATTTAACACTAGAAAAGCCATGGGTGGGGTCATTTAACACTAGAACAGCCATGGGTGGGGTCATTAACACTAGAACAGCCGTGGGTGGGCGTCATTTAACACTAGAACAGCCATGGGTGGGGGTCATTAACACTAGAACAGCCGTGGGTGGGGGTCATTAACACTAGAACAGCCCTGGGTGGGGTCATTAACACTAGAACAGCCATGGGTGGGGGTCATTTAACACTAGAACAGCCATGGGTGGGGGTCATTTAACACTAGAACAGCCGTGGGTGGGGGTCATTTAACACTAGAACAGCCATGGGTGGGGGTCATTTAACACTAGAACAGCCATGGGTGGGGGTCATTTAACACTAGAACAGCCATGGGTGGGGTCATTAACACTAGAAAAGCCATGGGTGGGGTCATTTAACACTAGAACAGCCATGGGTGGGGGTCATTTAACACTAGAACAGCCATGGGTGGGGTCATTAACACTAGAAAAGCCATGGGTGGGGTCATTTAACACTAGAACAGCCATGGGTGGGGTCATTAACACTAGAACAGCCGTGGGTGGGGGTCATTAACACTAGAACAGCCGTGGGTGGGGGTCATTAACACTAGAACAGCCATGGGTGGCTGAACAGCCGTTTATCGTATTTTACAAACATCATTGGCATACAGACATACAGTTTAATAGGGCAGGAGATGATGGGCACCTGCCCAATAGTCATTAACGGTTTTCTGACAATGTTTGGTTTTGGGCTGGTTGGTTTTTTGGTGGATTTAGCGTTAGGTTTTTAAGACCGTTTCTGTTAATGCTGGAAATTGTCAATGCCTATCTGGCAACCCTGGCAACCCTGTTCAGCCATGAGGGGTCATTAACACTAGAAAAGCCATGGGTGGGGACATTTAACACTAGAACAGCCATGGGTGGGGTCATTTAACACTAGAACAGCCATGGGTGGGGTCATTTAACACTAGAACAGCCATGGGTGGGGACATTTAACACTAGAACAGCCATGGGTGGGGTCATTTAACACTAGAACAGCCATGGGTGGGGTCATTTAACACTAGAACAGCCATGGGTGGGGTCATTTAACACTAGAACAGCCATGGGTGGGGACATTTAACACTAGAACAGCCATGGGTGGGGTCATTTAACACTAGAACAGCCATGGGTGGGGTCATTTAACACTAGAACAGCCATGGGTGGGGTCATTTAACACTAGAACAGCCATGGGTGGGGTCATTTAACACTAGAACAGCCATGAGGGGTCATTAACACTAGAAAAGCCATGGGTGGGGACATTTAACACTAGAACAGCCATGGGTGGGATCATTAACACTAGAACAGCCATGGGTGGGGTCATTAACACTAGAACAGCCGTGGGTGGGGTCATTAACACTAGAACAGCCATGGGTGGGGTCATTAACACTAGAACAGCCGTGGGTGGGGTCATTTAACACTAGAACAGCCATGAGGGGTCATTAACACTAGAAAAGCCATGGGTGGGGTCATTTAACACTAGAACAGCCATGGGTGGGGTCATTAACACTAGAACAGCCGTGGGTGGGCGTCATTTAACACTAGAACAGCCATGGGTGGGGGTCATTAACACTAGAACAGCCATGGGTGGGGTCATTAACACTAGAACAGCCGTGGGTGGGCGTCATTTAACACTAGAACAGCCATGGGTGTGGACATTTAACACTAGAACAGCCATGGGTGGGGTCATTTAACACTAGAACAGCCATGGGTGGGGACATTTAACACTAGAACAGCCATGGGTGGGGTCATTTAACACTAGAACAGCCATGGGTGGGGTCATTTAACACTAGAACAGCCATGGGTGGGGTCATTTAACACTAGAACAGCCGTGGGTGGGGGTCATTAACACTAGAACAGCCGTGGGTGGGGGTCATTAACACTAGAACAGCCGTGGGTGGGCGTCATTAACACTAGAACAGCCATGGGTGGGGGTCATTTAACACTAGAACAGCCGTGGGTGGGGGTCATTAACACTAGAAAAGCCATGGGTGGGGTCATTTAACACTAGAACAGCCATGGGTGGGGACATTTAACACTAGAACAGCCATGGGTGGGGGTCATTAACACTAGAACAGCCATGGGTGGGGTCATTAACACTAGAACAGCCATGAGGGGTCATTAACACTAGAACAGCCGTGGGTGGGCGTCATTTAACACTAGAACAGCCATGGGTGGGGGTCATTAACACTAGAACAGCCGTGGGTGGGCGTCATTTAACACTAGAACAGCCATGGGTGGGGGTCATTAACACTAGAACAGCCGTGGGTGGGGGTCATCATTGGCATACAGACATACAGTTTAAGAGGGCAGGAGATGATGGGCACCTGCCCAATAGTCATTAACAGTTTTCTGACAATGTTTGGTTTTGGGCTGGTTGGTTTTTTGGTGGATTTAGCGTTAGGTTTTTAAGACCGTTTCTGTTAATGCTGGAAATTGTCAATGCCTATCTGGCAACCCTGGCAACCCTGTTCAACCCTGTTCAACCCTGTCCCCAGGTGCGCCAGCAGATGGAGGAGCAGGTGGCCCAGAAGTCGTGTGAGCTGGAGCAGTACCTGCAGCGGGTCAGGGAGCTGGAGGCCATGTACCACCGCCTGGAGGACGCGCTGGAGGAGGAGAGGGGAGCCAGGCAGGACGAGGAGACGGTCCGCAGACTCCAGGCACGGTGGGTGGGACGGACAGACAGACAGACACACAGACAGACTCCAGGCACGGTGGGTGGGACGGACAGACAGACAGACACACAGACAGACTCCAGGCACGGTGGGTGGGACGGACAGACAGACAGACACACAGACAGACTCCAGGCACGGTGGGTGGGACAGACAGACAGACACACAGACACACAGACAGACAGACAGACACACAGACAGACAGACAGACAGACAGAGAGACACAGACACACAGACAGACTCCAGGCACGGTGGGTGGGACAGACAGACAGACAGACAGACAGACAGAGAGACACACAGACAGACAGACTCCAGGCATGGTGGGTGGGACAGACAGACAGACAGACACACAGACAGACAGACAGACAGAGAGACACACAGACAGAGAGACACACAGACAGAGAGACACACAGACAGACACACAGACAGACAGACAGACAGACACACAGACAGACACACAGACAGACAGACACACAGACAGAGAGACACAGACAGACTCCAGGCATGGTGGGTGGGACAGACAGACAGACACACAGACAGACAGACACACAGACACACAGACAGACACACAGACAGACACACAGACAGACAGACACACACACAGACAGACAGACACAGAGACAGACACACAGACAGACAGACACAGACAGACAGACAGACAGACAGGCAGACACGCAGACAGACAGACAGACTCCAGGCCCGGTGGGTGGGACAGACAGACAGACACATAGACAGACAGACAGAAAGACACACAGACAGACAGACACACATGCAAGCACACATACACAGACAGACACACACACATGCAAGCTCACATACACAGACAGGCGCACAGGCACACACACACTTTAACACACACGCATGCAAGTACATACACACACACAGACACAGACACACACACACACACACACACACACACACACACACACACACAGACACACACACACACACACACACACACACACACATGCTCGCCAGCACACAGACGCATTTTCTTCCTTCCTTTGTGCTGTTTGTGCACCCTGGACCCCCAGCTGACATGAATTAGCTGACATTATTGTGTGTAGGTTACTGGAGGAGGAGGTGTGTGTTACATGTATGTGTGTGTAGGTTACTGGAGGAGGAGGTGTGTGTTACATGTATGTGTGTGTAGGTTACTGGAGGAGGAGGTGTGTGTGTTACATGTATGTGTGTGTAGGTTACAGGAGGAGGAGGTGTGTGTTACATGTATGTGTGTGTAGGTTACTGGAGGAGGAGGTGTGTGTTACATGTATGTGTGTGTAGGTTACTGGAGGAGGAGGTGTGTGTGTTACATGTATGTGTGTGTAGGTTACTGGAGGAGGAGGTGTGTGTGTTACATGTATGTGTGTGTAGGTTACTGGAGGAGGAGGTGTGTGTTACATGTATGTGTGTGTAGGTTACTGGAGGAGGAGGTGTGTGTTACATGTATGTGTGTGTAGGTTACTGGAGGAGGTGTGT
>NC_137679.1:1768165-1838165 GCF_963989245.1 Nansenia antarctica | reverse complement strand
GTTTTTAGATCAAGTTTTAGATCAAAATAGTGTTCATGGAATATTTCTGTCAATGGATCTCATTTCCTTGATCGCAACCGATTGAACGTAGTCATTACAATGATTACATACTGGAACCTTTTAAAATGAAAGCTGACAATCTGTACTTTAACCTCATAGTAATTGTTTGATTTAACATCCAAACCTTTTTGAAATGTAGAGCCAAAGGAAGGGTGCTGTATTTCCAAGAGAGGTAACAAGCAGGGCAGACAAACTGAAGCAGAGATTAAAAACAAACAGGGCAATCAGTTACCAGTCTATAAGTATTCTGCTTGAAACTAGCCTACATCATTCAGCAGTTAAACTACATCGTTCAGCCGTTAAACTACATCGTTCAGCAGTTAAACTACATCGTTCAGTAGTTAAATTCAGTTCAAGCTACATCAAAACATTCTGTAATATTTCACACAAATTTAACACTTATGTAAATGTTCAATATTTAGATGTGTGTGTGTGTGTGTGTGTGTGTGTGTGTGTGTGTGTGTGTGTGTGTGTGTGTGTGTGTGTGTGTGCGTTTTCGAGGGATATCAGTGTGTTCAGTTTTTTTTCATAAATATTTGAGACAGTTTTTACGTTACCTTTTAAAAACAATTCTTTACCAAAGTGATAGAACTTAGCCCATAAGGAATCTTGAGCTAATATGAAGATTAGAATCTTTACTTGAATGATGAACTTAACTCACCGTTATCAAATTATGTAATTAAATAAGTATCATCGTCAAGTCAAATAACTGGAGCCTGTTTAAAGCCACTTAAACTAACATATTTGCCAAAAGACTGTGAGAAATGGGGCATTTGCAGACCTATCACTCAACATTGTTGCTAACTGTTGGAGGTTTTTAACCCATTGGTGTAACCATGGTTAGGCATGGCGATGTCATTGGTGTAACCATGGTTAGGCATGGCGATGTCATTGGTGTAACCATGGTTAGGCATGGCGATGTCATTGGTGTAACCATGGTTAGGCATGGCGATGTCATTGGTGTAACCATGGTTAGGCATGGCGATGTCATTGGTGAAATGTAGAAGTTTTTTTATTTGTATTTTTTTGATGTAAAAAGACACTGTAATAAAACGATCTGCGATAATAATATCTTCTCTTCTCTCTTACTGGTACAATAATAGTAATAATGATAATAATATCTTCTCTTCTCTCTTACTGGTACAATAATAGTAGGCTACTGTACATAAAAGGCTACTGTACATAAAAACAGCATATCAAACAGCTAGCTTCAACACACAATTCTTTAATTCAACATATTTCCATTTCAGCTATTCACATGAAAGTTAGACCAGACATTGGTAGACCTATTAACTGAATAAAACTACACAGCTAACGAGATGGTAACACTCTACTACAACACTGTAAAAAAGACAACTAGGCTTTATTCAGTAGAGTTAGTATTCTGAATTGTTCAGACAGGAACATTTAAATTACTATAAGTGAACGTAAAAATGTACATCAGAGGAATGGAGTGGACCCCAATAACGTCTAAACATACACTTGTGAATAAACTGAAATTGCAATTTGTTGTTGGGACATCTGGTTCGTTGGTATAACAGCAGCGCATGCGCACAAGGCAGCTCAGACCTCAACGCACAGGGTTTCCTATATGAAACTGCAAGGGCAGATTTTTCTACCTTCTTCTTTAACGGTCTTCGGGACGTGAAGGATTGTCGTTCAAAGCTTGGAAAAGTAGGTATAGTAATGTTAATTTACATTTTATTTTAATTACATCATATAATAATTGTCGAGTGATTTACAGGTACACTTTGTGTTCAATGACTTAAGCTATCTAACTAGCACAATATTTCGTTACAGCCTTACATTACATCAGCAAGTTAGCCAGGAGTTATAGTGCGGTGGCTTAAGACCATATTTGAAAATGATGGGGACGCGCCGGACAAAAGCACCAAACTTTTTCCATGTGCTCTACTAGACTATGGCTACATAGCACACTAGACTATGGCTACATAGTACACTAGACTATGGCTACATAGCACACTAGACTATGGCTACATAGCACACTAGACTATGGCTACATAGTACACTAGACTATGGCTACATAGCACACTAGACTATGGCTACATAGCACACTAGACTATGGCTACATAGCACACTAGACTATGGCTACATAGCACACTAGACTATGGCTACATAGCACACTAGACTATGGCTACATAGTACACTAGACTATGGCTACATAGTACACTAGACTATGGCTACTTAGTACACTAGACTATGGCTACATAGTACACTAGACTATGGCTACATAGCACACTAGACTATGGCTACATAGCACACTAGACTATGGCTACATAGCACACTAGACTATGGCTACATAGTACACTAGACTATGGCTACATAGCACACTAGACTATGGCTACATAGCACACTAGACTATGGCTACATAGCACACTAGACTATGGCTACATAGCACACTAGACTATGGCTACATAGCACACTAGACTATGGCTACATAGTACACTAGACTATGGCTACATAGTACACTAGACTATGGCTACATAGTACACTAGACTATGGCTACATAGTACACTAGACTATGGCTACATAGTACACTAGACTATGGCTACGCTATGCTTCACTACCAGACCTTGGGGGGGGGGGCTATGCTTCACTACCAGACCTTGGGGGGGGGGCTATGCTGCATTTAGAAATAAAATTGTCGGGTCTTCCGGTTTGGCTATGTAGAAGGAAGACGGTTAAAAGAGGAGCTCCCGACATTTCACTTATATTCTAACTTGTACATGTAGCTAATCTCTTACGAAGCACTCCCAAATTGTGGGCATAAAGATATAGTTCAGTTTCAAACAAGAAATGCCGATCTATAAAGGAAAACAACCAGATACAGCGACAAAAACTAGATCTCTGAGCAGCAAGCTAGCAGCAACAATGGCCGCAGCATCCACCACCAATGCTAGCCAGGCGGAAGATGACAATGGTGAAGACACGCTCTCTATGACAAAGTTAATTTCGGAATTGGCAAAACAACGTGCCAGCCTCAAAGAAGATATGTCCACTCTGATCAGAGACTCTGTGAAACCATTACAAGACTCTGTCGATTCCCTGCGAACCACTGTGAACTCATTCCAAAGCCGCTTGGTCTCGATGGAAACCAGGTGAAAGCAGCAGGTGAAAACTTCGAACGAGTCAATGCCACGGAGAAAACAGTGGAGTCACTACAAACAGCCAACGCGTCCCTTTTGGATAAAATTGAGGACCTTGAGAATAGATCTCGCCGGGTTAATCTACGCATTGTTAACATACCTGAGGGCAGCGAACATGGCCAGGACCCGATCCAATTCATATCTGAGATGTTGGTGGAAGTCATGGGCAGGGAAGTGTTTGAGAGACCACCGGAGCTGGAGAAGGCGCACCGCTCCCTTCGTCCCAAGCCCAGGGAGGGCGCTCCCCCACGGCCGTTCGTGGTGTGCTTCCTTCGCTATCAGGAGAAGGAGCGCGCGCTGCGTTGGGCCAGGCAGCATGAATTGCGCTACCACGACAGAGTCATCAGATGTTACCCAGACTTGAGCGCGGCCCTTTCCAAGAAACGAGCAGCATTTAACGACATCAAATCAGCTCTCTACCACAAGAAGATCCAGTTCAGTCTGCTCCACCCGGCCAGACTCCGCGTCACCTTTCAGAACAAGACATTCGAGTTCCAGACACCCGAAGAGGCTAAAGAGTTCTATGATCGTCGCATCAACACTGCAACAGCTGGAGAAGACTAGTTTAATGTCAAGAACTGTTGTTACAAGCTGGTACGTATCAACCACTAATTAGAATGTGTACTGACGTTCAGCTGCTCAACACCAGAGGGCAGCAAAGCACACACGGAGGAGGCGAATTACAGACTGTGTACTGACGTTCAGCTGCTCAACACCAGAGGGCAGCATAGCACACACGGAGGAGTACGGTGATGTGGTTTGATTTGTTTTTGGTTTTATTGCCCACGGTCTTATGTTTACCATAGTTAACAATGCTCTTTGCCAAGTTGGTCATGTTAATAATACACAAATATGTTTATGCTTTGTTTAGGTTACACTGTGTGTTTAATTGCTGTGTATTGTTACACTTCATATAAGTTACTAGCCTACATGTTTTAATTGATATACTTATGTCGGGAACCTCTTAGAAGAGGGAGGTTTTTGTAGTTAGGATGTCCTGCCGGGAGAGGCAAGAGAAGTTTAAGGTCCTGCAGCTCGTCAGTGTTCAGAAGGCGAGCATAGGAACATGGGTGTTTTTCGGGATGGGAGGGGTGGGGGTGGGAGGGGGGTCATCGGGATTTAGTTCAGTGGGTAGGGGGTGCAGGGTCCTCTGGGGTTATCATTGGTTAACGTTTATTATTTCTCATAATTTTTGCACTTTTACCTTCAATGCGGTATACAGCCTATATCCTTCCAAGTCCTGTATACGGTACCAAATATTCTAAATGGCTAATATACCAAATAGCACAGTGAAGGATATTGGATCACCAGTGAGCTTTACTTCCTGGAACGTAAAAGGCCTTAATGGACCAGTTAAAAGAACTAGAATTTTCAACCATCTTAAGCATCATAACATTGATATAGCTTTTTTGCAAGAAACACACCTGGTAGTCAAGGATCACAATAGACTTAGGAAATCTTGGGTGGGGCAAGTATTCCATTCTAATTTTAGTGCTAAGGCGAGAGGAGTAGCAATCTTAATAAACAAAAAAATACAATTCACTCCAACAGATATCATTTCTGATCCACAAGGTCGATTTATTATGGTTTCTGGCTCCCTCCTTCACACACGAGTTTTGCTTGCGAATGTATATGCTCCAAATTGGGATGATGAACATTTGATCAAAAGGCTTATTTCGTCCATGCCTAATGTGCAGTCACAATCATTAATCCTGGGAGGTGACTTTAATTGTGCCATCAACCCAAGCTTAGACAGGTCTCACCCTAAATCTAGATCCCCTTCAAAAATGGCTGCAGCTTTGAACACTTTTATATCCCAGATAGGATGTGTGGACCCCTGGCGATACAGCTTTCCTCAAAGCAAAGAGTTTTCATTTTTCTCACATGTACACCACACATACTCCAGGATCGATTATTTTTTTATAGACAAATCACTTCTCCCCTCAATAAGGAAAATTAAATATTCAACCATAGTTGAATCCGATCACTCTCCTGTCTTGATGGATCTCTCCTTCTCTCTTAACCGAAGAGAACGCCCACCATGGAGATTAAATACAGCCTTACTTGCAGACACATATTTCTGTTCGACAGTGTCTGTGACAATTGACAATTTTCTTGAAACAAACAAAAATGATTCAACTTCCCCATCTTTATTATGGGAAACACTAAAAGCTGTCATTAGAGGTGAGATCATAGCATACTCGGCCCAGTTAAAGAAGGCAAAACAAAATGAACAGATTAACCTTCTGAACTCCATATCTGAACTGGACAGACAATATTCTATATCCCCTTCACCAGAGATATACAAAGAAAGATTGGGTCTTCAAACACAGTATAATTTGTCTTCTACTGATCAGGCTGAGAGACTATTACTTCGTTCACGAGGTTTAGTATTCGAACATGGAGAAAAGGCAGGACGACTTCTGGCTCATCAACTCAAATGCAGGTCTGCCACTCAATTTATATCAGAGATTATAAATACTTCAAATGAACACATAGTTAATCCAACTGCAATTAATGACACTTTCAAAACTTTTTACTCAAAGTTATATACCTCTGAAACACCTTCTGACAGTTCACCTATGCTAAAGTTTTTTGATAAATTAAATATTCCCCAAATGAATCGCTCTCAAAAAGAAATTGCAGATAGACCCGTGGAAATGCAGGAAATAATTGAATCAATTAGGGGAATGCAGAGTGGGAAAGCTCCAGGCCCGGATGGCTATCCAATCGAATTCTACAAAAAATTCACCACTAAATTGGCCCCTTTGCTTCTAGACATGTACAAGGACTCCATGGACAGAGGAACCTTACCACAAACACTTACAGAGGCATCTATTACACTTCTGCTTAAACCAGGAAAGGTTGCTTCTAACTGTGGTTCCTACAGGCCTATCTCACTTTTGAATGTGGATGCCAAGATACTAGCGAAGGCTCTGGCTACCCGCTTAGACTCCATCCTACCTGATATAATATCGACAGACCAATCTGGTTTTATCAAAGGACGCCACTCCTATTCGAATATTCGTAGTCTCTTAGGTGTGATACACTCCCCTGTGTCTGATACTATACCAGAAGTAGTTATCTCACTGGATGCTGAGAAGGCATTCGACAGGGTCGAGTGGACATATCTGTTTGAAGTTTTACAAAGATTTGGTTTTGGGCCCAAATATATCTCCTGGATTAAGTTGCTTTACTCCTCTCCTAGGGCATCGGTGGTCACAAATGGGACCCGCTCTCAGTACTTTCCCTTGTCAAGGGGAACACGGCAAGGTTGTCCGTTGAGCCCTTTGTTATTTGTCTTGGCACTTGAACCCCTCTCAATAGCACTCAAATCTGCAGACTTTATGCATGGGATACAGAGATGGGGTTCGGAACACAAGCTATCTTTATATGCGGATGACCTGTTATTATATGTGTCCGACCCTGTGTCATGTATGCCTGACATCACGAAGCTACTCTCCAGTTTTGGCCTCTTCTCTGGATATAAGCTGAACTTCTCTAAAAGCGAATGCTTCCTGTTAAACGCCTTGGCGCTTCAGATCCCCCAGAGTAGCTTGCCCTTTCAAACATCCAAAGTTGGTTTTAAATACTTAGGAGTTAATATTACCCGTGACTTCACAGGCCTCTACAAACTTAATTTCGAACCTCTCGTAAACAAACTTAAATCTGACCTTCAGAGATGGGATGCTCTCCACTTGTCCTTGGCAGGCAGAGTAAATTCGGTCAAAATGAATGCCCTACCCAGATTCTTATATTTATTCCAATGTCTACCCGTGTTCCTTCCAAAATCCTTCTTTAATTCTATAGACAGGCTTATATCATCTTTTATTTGGGGTGGTAAATCTCCGAGGGTCCGCAAAGAACTACTTCAGAGGCATAGACAGATGGGGGGCCTAGCTCTTCCAAACCTTCTTTTCTATTATTGGGCCGCTAACATACAGAAAGTCGTCCACTGGACTCACTCTTCAGATGCGGGCTGGTGCCTGATGGAGGCAAAGTCTTGTTCTTCGTCCTCTCTTCACGCCCTGGTCACATCTAAGATGCCATTATCTCCCTCTAAATACACCAACAGTGCAGTTGTTGTCTCTACTCTCCGAATATGGTCCCAGTTTAGAGCACATTTCAAACTTCAAAGCTTTTCAATCCAGAGTCCAATATGTCACAACCACCTCTTTATTCCAGCAAAGCAAGATGTAACTTTTTCTCTTTGGCAACAGGTGGGCCTTGTAAAATTTGGAGACCTATACATAGATGGCATATTTGCAAACTTTCGTGACCTCTCAAATAAATTCCATCTACCTAACTCAAACCTCTTTCGCTATTTCCAGATCCGTCATTTCATCCAAAGTCAATGCCCGTCCTTCCCTAACATGCCTCCATTATCTGTACTTGACACAATCCTCGATACTCCCACCAGTCAAAAAGGTCATATATCGAGACTCTATGACATCATAATGTCCCTTAAAGGAGAGTCAATTCATAAGATTAGAACAAGCTGGGAGGAAGAACTTGGTCAACAAATAGCGGATGAAACATGGAACAATGCATTAGACAGAGTGAATAGGAGCACCTCTTGTGCCCGACTTGGACTTATACAATTTAAAGTTCTTCATCGTGTCCATTTCAGTAAACACAGACTATCCAAAATATTCCCTGAGCTTAACGATATTTGTGATCGGTGTCACAATGCCCCAGCAGACCTTACCCATATGTTTTGGACCTGTCCTCAACTGACTGGATATTGGTCAAATTTCTTTAAAATTATGTCCGAGGCACTGGGTATTGATGTACGACCGAATGCCTTGACTGCCATCTTCGGGGTTTCAGAGAGAACTGACTAACATCCAAAAGAATAGCATGTTTTTTGCTTCCCTATTGGCTCGGAGGAGAATACTGCTTGATTGGAAATCACCGAAACCGCCCACAGTCTCAGCATGGCTGAGAGACCTAATGCTATATCTTAAATTAGAAAAAATTAAATACACAATTAGAGGTTCCACAAGCAAATGTTATTCTACATGGGGCTCTGTGTTGGCATATTTTGATGGTCTTAAGACTCTCCCTGAAGTTCCAACCTGAGGGATGCAGGCTTCTGACATGTCACCTCTCTAGTGTTGGTCCATGTAATGTTGCGATGACCTGTCTATGTCTCTGTAGATCCTATATGTACTGTCTTGGTAGTTACCTGGTTGCAGCTGTGATACAACAACATTATGATTGTCCAGTGTGAACATTTATTTTAATCTATTTTCTTTTTCCTTTTTTAATGTTATTACTATGCCAATGTAACTTTAGGGCCCTGCAGGAAATGTTTGGGGTTGGGTGGGGGGGTGGGCAGAAATGTGTAAAAAAAATAATGAAAATCAACATGTTTAATCATATTGTATTGTGTAACTTTTGAATAAAAATACTTGAAAAAAATAATAATATTTGTCTTCAAAAATAAATAAAAAAGGAGGGAGAGTTTAGGGGGGGGGGGGGGGTAATGAAAGATAAATCAACACCTGACAATGTAAAACAGTTCCAGCAACTCAAATCGAGAGACAGCCTTCTGATTGGCTGTGCAAGTCTCTCTCTCTCTCTCTCTCTCTCTCTCTCTCTCTCTCTCTCTCTCTCTCTCTCTCTCTCTCTCTCTCTCTCTCTCTCTCTCTCTCTCTCTCTCTCTCTCTCTCTCTCTCCACGTGATTTACAAGAAGCCTGCAGCTGCACTACCTGCTTGTGGCCAGCAGGGGCAGCGCTGTTTACAGGCATTTTATTATAGCTGTCTAGCACCAGTATTATTCAAACTGTGAAGTTAGTTTCCTTTGTGATATTTCTCCTGCGTATTTCCTCTGCGTCCATTTTACATTCTGTGTCGAGGAGCAATAAACTGTCCACCAAAGTAAGTGATATTGTGTGTATGTGTGTAGACTATAGGGTTGAAGTCAGTGATATTGTGTGTAAGTGTGTGTATGTGTGTAGGTTATAGGGTTGAAGTCAGTGATATTGTGTGTAAGTGTGTGTGTGTGTGTGTGTGTAGACTATAGGGTTGAAGTCAGTGATATTGTGTGTAAGTGTGTGTATGTGTGTAGACTATAGGGTTGAAGTCAGTGATATTGTGTGTAAGTGTGTGTAGGCTATTGTTATTACATCATAGGTGTAACTCCATTTGCTGTGTTTGATATTGGATGTTGGTGTAAAATAATGAAGTGGAAAGGATGTGCGTGTTTTAAAGACACATTTGATCTAAAACAGTATGTATATATATTTAAATCATTATAATATATTATCGATTTTTATATTGTTGTAATAAAAATCTGAATTAGATTAGATTAGATTCAACTTCATTAGATTAGATTAGATTCAACTTCATTGTCATTGCAGAGTACAAGGCCCAGACAACGCCCTCAGACCCCTGGCTGTGATCACCATTATGGGTAAGTTCTGTATACTGTCCAGTCCTGGGTTAGGGTTATATAAGTTCTGTATACTGTCCAGTACTGGGTTAGGGTTATATAAGTTCTGTATACTGTCCAGTACTGGGTTAGGGTTATATAAGTTCTGTATATTGTCCAGTACTGGGTTAGGGTTATATAAGTTCTGTATACTGTCCAGTACTGGGTTAGGGTTATATAAGTTCTGTATACTGTCCAGTACTGGGTTAGGGTTATATAAGTTCTGTATACTGTCCAGTACTGGGTTAGGGTTATATAAGTTCTGTATACTGTCCAGTACTGGGTTAGGGTTATATAAGTTCTGTATACTGTCCAGTCCTGGGTTAGGGTTATATAAGTTCTGTATACTGTCCAGTACTGGGTTAGGGTTATATAAGTTCTGTATACTGTCCAGTACTGGGTTAGGGTTATATAAGTTATGTATACTGTCCAGTACTGGGTTAGGGTTATATAAGTTCTGTATACTGTCCAGTACTGGGTTAGGGTTATATAAGTTATGTATACTGTCCAGTCCTGGGTTAGGGTTATATAAGTTCTGTTTACTGTACAGTACATTTACGCTAGCGATATTTGTAAGCAATACCATATTGACTTGTCAAGGCGTCTGTTTTGGGTTCATACTTGTGGCACTTTTGCACAGGCCGTGTGTGTCTTCAAGGCCTATAAGTTCTACTGAAGGTCTTTATGGTCTTCTGATTATTTGAGTGTTGAGAATGAGTCATTCCTTATTCTTATCAAGGCCGCCTTGGCAGTCTGGTAGTTTCAGCCACAGGTTGTAGAATGTTTGTATTGACAGGCGTAGGTACAGGATCCGCGCGCGTCAGTTCCATGCAGTCTGTCTACACGCCACACACACGCCAGGTGCACGTAGAATATTGATAACTACATGATAAAGAATCTAGTTCCAATCGATCGACTTAACATTCAGCCTACGTTATCAGGTGTGTTTGGTTTGTTTCTTGTTTCTTGTTTCTATCAGTGGTGTTGACACATAACCGGTGCAGGGGCTGTTATGTGTCACAGTGGCATTGCTGTTCCAAACTGCATGTTACTCCCAACTTGATATGACAGCTGAGCCCCTGAACATATAACCTTCCCATGTCCATGTCCCTCAGTGTCCATATCTCTCATGGAGGCTTTACCACAGGTTTACTCTCCGTTACACATGACAACCCTGCATCCTAGTGAATATGTGTTGAGTAGTGAGTACGCAGGTTATTGGTTGTGTTGTTACTACAAGGGAATACAAGGTGTGCAGGTACTGTGATATGCAACCTGATAGATGAGTAGGTGTATACGTGGAAAATCCCTGTAGGCCTAGATGTATATGCTCAGGTGTTGGTGATGACCTAGATGGATATGCTCAGGTCTTGGTGATGACCTAGATGGATATGCTCAGGTGTTGGTGATGACCTAGATGGATATGCTCAGGTGTTGGTGATGACCTAGATGGATATGCTCAGGTGTTGGTGATGACCTAGATGGATATGCTCAGGTGTTGGTGATGACCAGAATTCTTTCAAATTCCCACACATGTAGGCTACAATGAAATACACAAGAATGAATTGTTACAGTGATAATAAATGAGTTGACCATGAAGGAGAGAGCTCACTACACTACTACTGGTCAGTCCATCTTTTTGTACAAACTCTCTTTATTTGCATATGTATAATCTGTACTGTCATTCATTATCATTTATATAAGAAGTGAATCTGACCCTTTGACAAATCAGGATTACTCATATAGAAACTTACATATTTCTGAAAATAGCAACGTACAATGATGTGTACTCTATTTTCTCCTTAGGGCTTGTTTATCATATTCTACTTCTTCTACTTCTTCAAGTCTTTAATTACAGAATCAGGATTTGCTCATTTTCACTCATCATTGGCAGTTGTGAACATGACATTGATCCAAACTATTTTTGTACTATTTACTGTACAGTGTACACTAATCTGGCAGGAGGCTGCTGTTCCTGGTCGCTGTTCAGACTAATGAGTCACATGTGATCCTGGCTTCAGATTGGCTACATAGTACACTAGACTATGGCTACATAGTACACTAGACTATGGCTACATAGCACACTAGACTATGGCTACATAGTACACTAGACTATGGCTACATAGTACACTAGACTATGGCTACATAGCACACTAGACTATGGCTACATAGCACACTAGACTATGGCTACATAGTATACTAGACTATGGCTACATAGTACACTAGACTATGGCTACATAGCACACTAGACTATGGCTACATAGTACACTAGACTATGGCTACATAGCACACTAGACTATGGCTACATAGTACACTAGACTATGGCTACATAGTGCACTAGATTATGGCTACATAGCACACTAGACTATGGCTACATAGTACACTAGACTATGGCTACATAGCACACTAGACAATGGCTACATAGAACACTAGACTATGGCTACATAGTACACTAGACTATGGCTACATAGTACACTAGACTATGGCTACATAGCACACTAGACTGGCTACATAGTACACTAGACTATGGCTACATAGCACACTAGACTATGGCTACATAGCACACTAGACTATGGCTACATAGTACACTAGACTATGGCTACATAGTACACGAGACTATGACTACATAGTACACTAGACTATGGCTACATAGCACACTAGACTATGGCTACATAGCACACTAGACTATGGCTACATACTACACTAGACTATGGCTACATAGTACACTAGACTATGGCTACATAGCACACTAGACTATGGCTACATAGTACACTAGACTATGGCTACATAGCACACTAGACTATGGCTACATAGTACACTAGACTATGGCTATGTGACGGGGTGTATCTTTTCATGAATCACTCTCAGCTGGATGGCTCACGCTCATTTATTCTGTAGAAAACAGTGCATCAAATTCTGGACACGGGACTTGCAGGGTCATCGAGCTACATTCGCATCAGTGGTTAAGAATGAACTGAGCATACAGTAGTCACTCACACTACACAAATTATAACAATAATATAAAACAAAAATACAAAATGTGTAGACTACATAAATCTTCACTTGTGTGATCATATAGTGGTATTCATTTAACAACAACAACAAGAAATCATAACATCCAAATGCATGGAAAAACCACGCACTTGGAATACGCATGCGCACCACGTGCAACAATGGCTGCAACCTGACTGCTAGGTAAGCCGCGAGCGTGTTGCAAACTAGCGAGGTGGAAGACCCAACCTCATACAATACGGTCTACTAACAGAACAACAGACATATAATAACACAACAATAATAATATTACCTGTAGAAAACAGTGCATCAAATTCTGGACACGGGACTTGCAGGGTCATCGAGCTACAGTCTAAAATGGTGTTACACGAACATTCACGTTAGCGCCATCAATGTTAACAACTTAAAACTCACATTACTAAACTCGTGGCATGTTCCAAACTAAAATACTATAACCAGGGAAACTCAAAACAGCTATCTTGATCATTAAACATTCAAATAAAACATAGGTACATTAATAATCTCTTAAATTATATGCGATCTCAGACCCTGCAGAAAACATGACCTTACCGCATCAGTGGTTAAGAATAAACTGAGGGAGATCACGTTACGTCCCGTGCAATTGCACTGTCCAGCTATATTTACACAGCATCCGGGTCACGGACACACCCCGGATATACCACGTCATTAAACCCCTAGAAGGCGCAGTTTATACCTATTTTAGCTATAATTGAACTTGACCTTTCTACTCCGTTACATACACCCCCCTTAAATTATACTAAAATGGGGCAACAGCATGAAAACCGGAGGACAGTAAAAAAAAAACAGGAGCGAAAAAACAAACAAATGACAAAACAAAAAAACAACGTGGATCTCGAGCACTGATGTACCAAAACTCAACATTATAAATTCTTCCATAAGAAGTGTGTAAGGACAGATTGGTACCAAAACCCGTACTTATCACAGAGGAGAAAGAGTTGCCATCTACATCCCACAGTTGTACATAACTTTGCCCTTACAAGAGGATCTCATGACTCTAGGTCACGACTCAGACCGGAAGCAAAATAAACAGAGAAAAAAAACTGGATGCACTACGCCCCTACATAGACGCCGCAATGAAACTAAATGCAGAACCTATGAAAGGCTCAGTACTCCCTTTAAGCATCTGCCCTGACATCTCACAAATAAGCCTATTTGGGTTCCTAACACTCCTCCCACATCTCGTGACAACTGATGGAACTTGAGCACTCTGTGAACGTGTGCAAACTACCAACTCCGGCTCAACCTCAACTAGAATTGGAAGGTCACCATGGGCATCACATCTAGCTTCAGGTGAGTGTACTGTGTCACATACTGTGTCAGGGGGATAATCAGTGTGGCAGTCAGGTACAGAGTCATCAGGAACACTATCCAGCAACTCATCTGGTCGGTCTTCCTTCGAGGCATTCGGCACGGGCATAGTCCCCCCGTTGACTTCTTCCTCATGGATGCTCTCTGCCCCCGCATGCTCAGGCGACTCCAAGACCCAGTCCCTGGTGCGCAACCGAGAGGCCTCTTCAACATCAGAGGTGACAGAGCCCTGAACACTGGCACAGGAAGCTATAGCCTGCGACTCCTCTAGGGATGCCGGGTTCCCATCTTGTTCCGGAACTGTCAAGAAGTCAACCGGAAGCAGCATGTTCCTGTGTACAACCTTCTCTCTATTCGTGACAACATCTCTGATCCTGTACACGTTGATGTCCGATCTCACAGACACCACATCGAAAGGAGTTGATTCCCACCGGTCTGCGATCTTCCTCTTCCCTCTCTCACCTCGATTGGCAAGCAGCACTGTGTCACCAACACCCAACGGCAGTCCTCTGACCTTCTGGTTGTACAGTTTGGCGTGGCGATCTTGTTCCCTGATGGCATTCCTTTGAGCGATCTGTGCTGCTTCAGAAAGATCTCTCCTCAGATGTTGCACAAACTCATGACGACTGACAACGGCATCATCCTCCAGCACATGATGAAACATGACATCCACGGGCAGCCGTGGGACCCGTCCGAACATCAGGTAGAATGGCGCGAAGCCCGTGGTCTCATGCACAGTGGAGTTGTAGCAGAAGGTCAGTGTCTGGAGCATCTGTGGCCACCTGGACTTGCTCAGTGGAGGGAGAGCCCTTATCATGCCCCCGAGGGTCCTGTTGAACCTCTCTGTGACGCCGTTGCCCATGGGGTGGTATGGAGTCGTATGGGACTTATGCACACCTGCCATCTCTAGTAGATCTTTTAGAAGCCGACTCTCAAAGTTAGCTCCCTGATCCGAATGGATTCTTTTGGGGAACCCATATATGCAAAAAAACTTGTCCCATAGACAGCGGGCAACTTGTTTCGCAGTCTGGTTCCGACAGGGGAAGGCAAGAGCTACTTTAGAAAAATGGTCCGTAACAACAAGAACATCAATGGTCTTCTTGTCGCTCTGCTCTGCGGTCCAAAAATCGATGCACACTAAGTCCATACGAGCTGAAGTGCGGATGCTCTCAAGAGGTGCTCGGGCGTGTGGTTCAGGAGTCTTCCCCAAAATACATATCTGACAGTGCTTCACGTGATTCTCAACATCCCTCTGCATGCCTGTCCAGAAGAATCGTTCACTGGCTAGAGAGGATGATCTTGAGCGACCCTGGTGGCCAGCAGCATCGTGGACTCCATGCAAGACTTGTCGCTTCAGAGCTTCTGGAGTGACGAACTGAAAGATCCTCTTGTCCCTGATGTGGTCTCTCTTCACACGGTAGAGGAGTCCACTACGCACTCTCAACTTCTTACAGTGTTTCAACAGCCTGAGCACACAGCTAGACTCAGCTGTTCTCTCGTGTGCATTTGGTTTCCTATGTCGCTGCATATAAAAGAGAACCCTGCTCACTACAGCATCTTGTTGCTGGAGATTGTGTAATTGACTCTGTGGGATGGCGATGGAAGGGTCTTCCTCGGGCAATTGCAAATACTCCGGATTAATGTAGGGCAGCTGAGAAACACCCCCAGTACGATGGACGTCCATGACAGCAGACACCTCCTCAGCACTAATGGCACCTCCAGAAGACTCAGGACTTAGGACCTCATCTGTGTCGACATTAGTGTGCTGAACACCTTGACAGTTGGTAGTCAGCCGGAAAGCGTCCTGCACCGTACCAGCCACTACTCCATTCACCTGATCCAGCAAGGACAGGTAAGGCTCCCTCACCAGGCGATGACTCACACAGGACTTAACAAATGGCTCACGGCTCAGCGCATCAGCGACTATGTTCCTAGGCCCTGGGATATAATTCAGATCGAAATCATATGCAGCAAGTTTGGCCACCCACCTCTGTTCGCATGCATCTAACTTGGGCTTCGTTAGGATGTAGGTCAAGGGGTTGTTATCCGACCACGCTGTGAAATGCACTCCCTTCAGCCAGTGGGAAAACTTCTCGCATACAGCCCAATTCAATGCCAGGAACTCAAGTCGGTGAGCTGGATAGTTCAACTGAGCATGTGACAGCGTCCTACTAGCGAAGGCAACTGGTCTTGCAACTTTATCACCAGGCTGGAGCTGAGAGATGACGGCGCCAATCCCATCGAATGAAGCATCCACTGCTAGGATAAATGGCTTTGTGAAATCAGGATGGGCCAGGGTTACAGAATGCAGGAGATCGCGCTTCAATGTCTCGAAAGCATCCCTACACTCGGCCGTCCAGTCAGCTGGTTTGAGCTTTACAAGATTGTGACATTTCTTCACTGGTTTTCTCCCTCTGCGTGCCTTTTCTCCAGCGTTCTGTCCAGAGAGAAGCTTGAATAGGGGTCTGGCCTTAGAGGAACAATCTTCAATGAAGTGCTGATAGTAAAGCATCATGCCCAAGAAGGACCTAATCTTCTTCTGTGAAGGAGACACCCCATCACTGTCCATCAGATCGGATACCTGTACTTGGCTAATGGCTTCAACCTTCCCAGGGTCCATCTGCACTCCTGACTCATTGATGATATGGCCGAGAAACTGTACTGATTTCCGCAGAAGATAGCACTTCTTTGGAGCCAATTTGAGATTGTTGTACTTCAAACGAGAGAAAACCATCTCTAGACGCTCGAGTGCCAGCTGTTCTGTAGGAGCGAAGACCATAACATCGTCTAGGTAGCACAATAGACTGGTGAAATTCTGATCCCCAAAGATCGAGAGCATCATCCGCATGAATGTAGCCGGGCTGTTGGACAACCCTTGAGGCATCCGGTTATATTCATGCAGGCCAAAGGGAGAGGAGAACGCAGTGTATTTCTTGTGGTCCTCATGTAAAGGCACGTTGTAGAAACCAGAGGTAAGGTCCATTGTGGAGAAGTAGGCATTACCACCTAGTGCAGCCAGCGCGTCAGCCTGATGAGGCAGCGGATGTGCGTCTTTCGTTGTCCTCGTATTAAGCCATCTGAAGTCCGTACAGATGCGCAACCCTCCATCCTTCTTCCACACAAGAACCAAGGGCGAGGCATATTCGCTGTTGGACTTACGAATTATGCCCTTCTCCTCCATGTCGTTGATGGCAGACCTCAGCTTCTCGTAGTGGTTCGGTGGCACTCTGCGGTAGGGCAGGCGAAATGGCCTCTCGTCCACCAGTTGTATCTTGTGCACTAAGTCAGACGCCTCACCACAGTCCAACTTGTGGCGTGAAAAGATTGACTCGTATTTCACAACAAGCTGACAAAGCTTCTCTCTCCACAGGTCAGAGACTTCACACGCGTCCAAGTCTAGGTCGCGTAGACCAAGTTCCTCCAGTGCCTTTCTGATGTCTTCTTTGGGCCTTGCTACAGACTCACCAGTCACGGATTGTGGGGAAGACTGAATGTGGTCGGGCGGGGACAGATCTTCAGCGGCAATGCAGGGAAACACGTCCGCCAATTTGGTGTTTCGCTTCAGCACTACCGGCTCACCGGTGGGATTCACAACCTTCATAGGCAGCCATCGGTCGCCCCACATCGGCGTAACAACTCTGCCAACCAGAACTTTATTCGGTCTGCATCTGGACTGAGTTGGTTCCACAACCACCGTACTGCCCTCTGATATAGGTGCCGACACAGGGAGTCTGCCCCATACAAGATGCTCACTATTTGGCTGTAGCATCACACACTGTTGTAGCTTCAGTGTGCCAACCTTCTCAGGCACTGTCTCACCCCTCCATCTCTCTGTATTGGAAAGGAGAGAGAAGAAGTGATGACAGTCCCCATCACTGCCACCACCATGTTCAGATATCAGCCGCCAATAGCTGTCAGTCTTCCTCATCAACTCTAGGATTTTCTTGATGGCATTACTGCCTAGTATCATGTCATCGGTCTGTCCAGGCACCACAAGCATTGGGATGACCATCTTGCAGTCATACACCACCACATCGACATTGTATATTGCCTTAGGTACAACTCGGTGACCACCACATCCTATGATGATGACATCATCAGCGGGGCATCCTCTCAGATCAGGGTTACGCTGCAAGAGACGCGCCTCCGCAGCCTCGCTAAGCGTGCATGCCATAGAACCACTGTCTATCATCGCTCTAAGAGAGACATCTGCAGCGGAGACAGTGGTGTAGAATAAACTATCAGACCTTTGGACTCTGTGTAGACCTTGAAATACTACTGTCTTGTTCGAAGGCGCTCTGGAGATGAATGACTTGTATGTTGACTCACAATCAGCCATTTCATCATTGGGAGAGATATCAACAGGATCTGCACAGTCCTCCCTTGAATGCAGATCTATAAGTTTCCCTGCTGCGCCGACTGGGCACGCCCCTGCATCGGACACTTGGATCTGGGATGTCCAGGCGAATGGCACTGGAAGCAGAGCCTCTGATCACGGCAGTGAGTCCAAGCAGAGTGTCTAGCGTCGCCACACACAGCACACGGCAGGTTATTCAGACCCTCAATCCTGGGGGGGCTGGGTCTATACTGCTTGTTTGACATGTCCTTAGCAGGAGCAGACTTCTCCACTAGGACTTTCTCTAGCATTGAGATGATACGTTCAAAGGCCTCTGCCCCCTTGTCTGGGCGAGTATCCTGCTTTTCAGGTGAATACATATCAGTGCCTGACATCTCAACTCTGTTCACTAGCACACCCTCACTGGGCCTTTTACTCACGGCTGCGGCAGCACCGTTCGAGCACACCTGAGTGTGGAACTCGTCAAGTACATCTTGGACCTCTACAGCAGTCCACTTATCGATCGTCTTTGATCTGAAAGTCATGGCAAGCTCTTTGGATGGACAGTTCCTGATGAACATACGTGTCACCTCCAGGAGAGGGCACTCAAGTGTTTTACCTTGTTCTTTGAGGCGATCAGTGGCAACATCTGCAGCTTGATTGAGGCGTAGCCAGTAGTCATACGCATCCTCACCACTCTTCGGCAGCGTGGTGTAGAAATCGGCTAGGGGGATAGGTGAACAGGGAACAGCAGCAAAATGCTTACGTAGAAGACCATAGATGGCCTCTGGGTTTTCAGCGACATTAATGCCACTGCTCCTCGTCCCATACTTCACTACATCCTTAGCCCTGCCCCTGAGATGGGTGAATATTTCTTCCGCCTGCTGATCTGCTCTGATGTTCGCCTTCTTCACATAACTCCTCATTATGTCTTCCCACTCACGCACATTCACTGCGTCCTTATCATCCCCTCTGAACGTTGGAGGCTCCTTCACCCTCCTGTGAGGTACCAACTGGACTTGGGACAGGTCTAGACTCTGGGTGTATGTATCAGTGGGCGTGGTCTGTGCATGCGCAGTGCTAAGAGGGGGTAGCGTTGAGTCAAGGCGTGCAAGTATGCTATCTGCCAGCTGTAGACCAACATCTCTAATTATGTCACTCATCTGGCTCACTACATCAGGTAACTGAAAAGCAGAGATTGGGGATGGGGTATCACTGACCTGTGTGCTCGATGCATGATCAATGTCGTGGCTCTGAGAAGGAACTGTGTCCCCACTAACTGAAAGGGCCCCAGCAGCATCCTGACTACCCACAACATGAACATCACCCCCCTGAACAGGAATATCATAACTCAACACTGGAATCCCCCTACCTCCACTGAGGAGGATCGCTCTACCCCTCCCAATGCTACTGCTTAGTGGCGTACTGAAACATCCTGGTCTGTGGCTCATGTTGAATTACAATTCAATAAAACAGTACTATACAGACTAATCGGATAAAAGACCAGTAAAGAAAAATGTCACCAAAACAGCAATAAAACTAAAATAAATCACAGATCACATGTGTGATCACATTCATTAATTCAACAATCCATTTGTGCATAACATCACCGAATGAACTGAGTGAAACCATACGCCGCCCACCAGCAGGAGCGGTCCAGCAGAGTGATCCAGCAGAGTGGTCCCGGGTCAAGGTGAAGAGTTGACTTCAGGTCCACAGGTCACGGCACCAATGTGACGGGGTGTATCTTTTCATGAATCACTCTCAGCTGGATGGCTCACGTTCATTTATTCTGTAGAAAACAGTGCATCAAATTCTGGACACGGGACTTGCAGGGTCATCGAGCTACATTCGCATCAGTGGTTAAGAATGAACTGAGCATACAGTAGTCATTCACACTACACAAATTATAACAATAATATAAAACAAAAATACAAAATGTGTAGACTACATAAATCTTCACTTGTGTGATCATATAGTGGTATTCATTTATCAACAACAACAAGAAATCATAACATCCAAATGCATGGAAAAACCACGCACTTGGAATACGCATGCGCACCACGTGCAACAATGGCTGCAACCTGACTGCTAGGTAAGCCGCGAGCGTGTTGCAAACTAGCGAGGTGGAAGACCCAACCTCATACAATACGGTCTACTAACAGAACAACAGACATATACCACAACAATAATAATATTACCTGTAGAAAACAGTGCATCAAATTCTGGACACGGGACTTACGGGACATCGAGCTACATTCTAAAATGGTGTTACACGAACATTCACGTTAGCGCCATCAATGTTAACAACTTAAAACTCACATTACTAAACTCGTGGCATGTTCCAAACTAAAATACTATAACCAGGGAAACTCAAAACAGCTATCTTGATCATTAAACATTCAAATAAAACATAGGTACATTAATAATCTCTTAAATTATATGCGATCTCAGACCCTGCAGAAAACATGACCTTACCGCATCAGTGGTTAAGAATGAACTGAGGGAGATCACGTTACGTCCCGTGCAATTGCACTGTCCAGCTATATTTACACAGCATCCGGGTCACGGACACACCCCGGATATACCACGTCATTAAACCCCTAGAGGGCGCAGTTTATACCTATTTTAGCTATAATTGAACTTGACCTTTCTACTCCGTTACAGCTACATAGTACACTAGACTATGGCTACATAGCACACTAGACTATGACTACATAGCACACTAGACTATGGCTACATAGTACACTAGACTATGGCTACATAGTACACTAGACTATGGCTACATAGCACACTAGACTATGGCTACATAGTACACTAGACTATGGCTACATAGTACACTAGACTATGGCTACATAGCACACTAGACTATGACTACATAGCACACTAGACTATGGCTACATAGTACACTAGACTATGGCTACATAGCACACTAGACTATGGCTACATAGTACACTAGACTATGGCTACATAGTACACTAGACTGGCTACATAGTACACTAGACTATGGCTACATAGCACACTAGACTATGGCTACATAGTACACTAGACTATGGCTACATAGTACACTAGACTGGCTACATAGTACATTTACATTTACATTTTTGGCATTTAGCAGACGCCTTATTCCAAAGCGACAATCAATACATTTGAATACTAAGCATGTGAATCAGCAGTCCACCATTCGTTGCAGGAAGAGTACTCTAGCTCGGGCCGGGGGCCACTGATAGAAGGAAAAACCTTCTCCCTATTATCGCCTTCTACTAAACTTTTTTTTTTTTTTTTTTTTTTTTTTACTGGAGAAACTGAGAAACAGTACAAGGGGGGCAATAGAAGTTCTAGGGACACAGTAGAGGGGAAAGCGGGTGTCTTTAGGAGACGTAGAGGTGAGGGTCGGAAGATGTCTCAGGAGGAGCAGTTAAGATGTAACCTGAAGAGATGGGTCTTCAGTCTACGACGGAAGATGGGTAGTGACTCTGCCGTTCTGACAGCCGTGGGGAGCTCATTCCACCAGCGGGGAGCCAGTGTTGTGAAGAGACGTGATCGGGCAGCCCGACTACTGTGTAGAGGAGGAGGGGCCAGTCGGCCAGCCGAGGTGGAGGAGCGGAGTGAGCGGGCAGGGGTTTGGGGGGTTACCATTTCCTTCAGGTAGGCAGGGGCTGTCCCATTAGCTGCCTGGTATGCAAGCACCAGGGTCTTGAATCTGATGCGAGCTGCTATCGGGAGCCAGTGCAGGGTGCGAAGGAGAGGGGTGACATGCGAGTATTTGGGGAGGTTGAATACCAGCCGGGCAGCAGCATTCTGGATGAGCTGCAGAGGTCTAATGGCTGAAGCGGGGAGCCCAGCCAGGAGTACATTGCAGTAATCCAGGCGGGAGATGACCAGTGCCTGGATCAAGAGTTGCGCTGCCTCTCTGGTAAGGAATGGTCGTATCCTTCTGATGTTGTAGAGGAGGAATCTGCAGGAGCGAGCCGTTGCTGCAATGTTCTCCGCACAGGATAGTCGGTTATCCAGGATCACTCCAAGGTTCTTGGCTGTCAGGGAGGGGGTTACAGTAGAGTTCTCCACTGTGATGGAGAAGTCTTGGAGAGGGCAGGCTTTCCCGGGGATGAAGAGGAGCTCAGTCTTGTTAAGATTGAGCTTGAGATGGTGGTCAGCCATCCAAGTTGAAATGTCAGCGAGACATGCTGAGATACGGGTTGCCACGTGTACACTAGACTATGGCTACATAGCACACTAGACTATGGCTACATAGTACACTAGACTATGGCTACATAGTACACTAGACTATGGCTACATAGTACACTAGACTATGGCTACATAGTACACTAGACTACGGCTACATAGCACACTAGACTATGGCTACATAGCACACTAGACTGGCTACATAGTACACTAGACTACGGCTACATAGTACACTAGACTACGGCTACATAGTACACTAGACTATGGCTACATAGTACACTAGACTATGGCTACATAGTACACTAGACTATGTCTACATAGTACACTAGACTATGGCTACATAGCACACTAGACTATGGCTACATAGCACACTAGACTATGGCTACATAGTGCACTGGACTATGGCGACATAGCACACTAGACTATGGCTACATAGTACACTAGACTATGACTACATAGTACACTAGACTATGGCTACATAGTATACTAGACTACGGCTACATAGCACACTAGACTATGACTACATAGTACACTAGACTGGCTACATAGTACACTAGACTATGGCTACATAGTACACTAGACTATGGCTACATAGTACACTAGACAATGGCTACATAGTACACTAGACTATGACTACATAGTACACTAGACTATGGCTACATAGTACACTAGACTATGGCTACATAGTACACTAGATTATGGCTACATAGCACACTAGACTATGGCTACATAGTACACTAGACTATGGCTACATAGTACACTAGACTATGGCTACATAGTACACTAGACTATGGCTACATAGTACACTAGACTGGCTACATAGTACACTAGACTATGGCTACATAGTACACTAGACTACGGCTACATAGTACACTAGACTATGGCTACATAGTACACTAGACTATGGCTACATAGTACACTAGACTACGGCTACATAGTACACTAGACTATGGCTGTAGCTGCACATGAAACAGCAGGCCTGACTGAAGAGAACAATGCAGTGATGGAGCAGTGATGTAACAGTGATGTAACAGTGATGTAGCAGTGATGTAACAGTGATGTAACAGTGATGTAACAGTGATGTAGCAGTGATGTAACGGTGATGTAGCAGTGATGTTGTAGTGATGTAGCAGTGATGTAACAGTGATGTAGTAGTGATGTAACAGTGATGTAGCAGTGATGTAACAGTGATGTAGCAGTGATGTAGTAGTGATGTAACAGTGATGTAACAGTGATGTAGTAGTGATGTAGTAGTGATGTAACAGTGATGTGACAGTGATGTAGCAGTGATGTAACAGTGATGTAACAGTGATGTAGTAGTGATGTAGCAGTGATGTAACAGGGATGTAACAGTGATGTAACAGTGATGTAACAGTGATGTAGTAGTGATGTAACAGTGATGTGACAGTGATGTAACAGTGATGTAGCAGTGATGTAGCAGTGATGTAACAGTGATGTAGCAGTGATGTAGTGATGGAGCAGTGATGGAGCAGTGATGTAGCAGTGATGTAACAGTGATGTAACAGTGATGTAGCAGTGATGTAGTGATGTAACAGTGATGGAGCAGTGATGTAGCAGTGATGTAACAGGGATGTAACAGTGATGTAACAGTGATGTAACAGTGATGTAGCAGTGATGTAACAGTGATGTAACAGTGATGTAACAGTGATGTAGCAGTGATGTAACAGTGATGTAACAGTGATGTAGCAGTGATGTAGCAGTGATGTAACAGGGATGTAACAGTGATGTAGCAGTGATGTAGCAGTGATGTAACAGTGATGTAACAGTGATGTAACAGTGATGTAGCAGTGATGTAACAGTGATGTAGCAGTGATGTAACAGTGATGTAACAGTGATGTAGCAGTGATGTAGCAGTGATGTAACAGTGATGTAACAGTGATGTAACAGTGATGTAGTAGTGATGTAACAGTGATGTAGCAGTGATGTAGCAGTGGTTTACTGTGTGAACAAGGAGAGATCCTCTAGCCTAGGAAAGGTCTGAGCCTTGTGTGCTGTTGTCAACAGTGTTCTTTTATGATCAGAATGATGTCATGTTTATTGTGTGGTGCAGAAACGTCAATGGAACATCCAATCCAAGCACCCACTCTTATGGTGCATCAGACTGTTGTTGTCTGTGAGCTGAACTGACCAGCCTGCCAGTCTGATTGAACATGACTCTAGATCTGTCTCCACTTGTGTGGTTCAGTGTCTGGTCCTAGTGTACATGACTCTAGATCTGTCTCCACTTGTGCGGTTCAGTGTCTGGTCCTAGTGTACATGACTCTAGATCTGTCTCCACTTGTGCGGTTCAGTGTCTGGTCCTAGTGTACATGACTCTAGATCTGTCTCCACTTGTGCGGTTCAGTGTCTGGTCCTAGTGAACATGACTCTAGATCTGTCTCCACTTGTGTGGTTCAGTGTCTGGTCCTAGTGTACATGACTCTAGATCTGTCTCCACTTGTGTGGTTCAGTGTCTGGTCCTAGTGTGTACAGGTGTCATATTGCGGGGATGTATCTGATGGACTCTTGAACTGTGAGCAGAATAACAGCCAGTCATGTGGGAGTTCATTACAACAATAAAGCTTCTCTCTGTGAAGATAGGAACTAGTGAGGAAGACTGTGAGGAAGGAGCTAAGGCCGTGTGGAGAGAGAGAGAGAGAGAGAGAGAGAGAGAGAGAGAGAGAGAGAGAGAGACAGAGACAGAGAGAGAGAGATACAGGGAGAGAGAGAGAGAGTACTGTATGTGTCTATGTTAAATTCACGTTGTATGGATTCTCAGGCTGATTCAATCCTCTCCTGTGATCCGGGGAGTCAGATGTGTGGGACTGGCTGCCACTACATCATTTGACCATGGAGCCGTTGAGGTGAGAGGAGAGAGAGAAACCTGTGTGTGTGTGTGTGTGTGTCTGTGTGTGTGTGTGTGTGTGTGTGTTCTAACTCATAGAGTGAGTTATCTACATTTGTATTCCAGCTCAGATCAGCCAGGATGCAGCTCCTCTGAGCCCAGCTGTGTGTCCATGGAGAGAGATCAGGCCATGGACTCTTCTAAAGGAGACTTTGACACAGAGCCAAGGTAATATCATGTGTTCACCTAATAACCTCTACATGTTACATGCACTGGACAGAACAAGGTGTGTGTGTGTGTGTGTGTGTGTTGAGTCAAAGATTGAAGGCCTGTCTTTTGTTACAGCACTGTCCAATCAGGATGCAGCTCCTCTGCCCCCAGCTGTGTGTCCATGAAGAGTGATCGGTCGATGAATCCTCCGTTATTTTTCCATAAAGAAAACATTGACAGTGAACAAAGGTAATATCACACAAGTCCTCACAACTTCTACATGTAATGCTTTGTGTGTGTGTGTGTGTGTGTGTGTGTGTGTGTGTGTGTGTGTGTGTGTGTATGTACAGGTGTGTTTGTGTGTGTGTGTGTGTGTTGAGTCACAGATTGAAGGCCTGTCTTTTGTTGCAGCACTGTCCAATCAGGATGCAGCTCTGCCCCCAGCTGTGTATCCATGAAGAGTGATATGTCGATGGATCCTCCGTTATTTTTTCATAAAGAAAACATTGACAGTGAACAAAGGTAATATCACATGAGTCACAACCTCTAACATCCCTTTAATGCTGTAAAGAACCTGTGAAGGAATCCCTGCTGCCTCACCAGGCATGATTATAACCATCATTACACATCTGTGATCTATGGATGGACACTCTGGTTACACTTCCACTTATAATAAAGTTTATGGAAGAGAGCACACCTCTGAATGATGCAAAGTGTTCTGAGCAACCAAAAGCAACAAGGAGAATATGACCCAATGCCAACATTGAGACAAGGTGTTTTATTTCCACAGGAGCCGACCCAGATCAGAGGCAGAGATCCCCAGTGGTCCTGACCTGTCCTCTGTGTTTGAGGTGAGTCTTGTCTTACATTTGTAAAGCCACCATCTATTGTCCAGCTGTTTGTAAACTGTGGGGGTGGGTCTTGGTAATGAGTTATCAGATTTTCAGTAGAATTAATCAGGGTCCATGAAATGGCTTCAAAGTGTAGGAACAAATAAAATATTGTATTTATTTATGTAACCTTTATTTAACCAGGTAAGACCCATTGAGGTTAAAACCTATTTTGCGAGGGTGACCTGACAAGAAGGCACACAGGGAAGTAGCAGTGTGTACATGAAATGTTACAACAATACAAATATACAGAAAATACTAAATGTCAAGTTCCCAACACATAATGAAATACAAAACAACTGCAGCATCAAAAACATTGTCGTTGATCAGAGACTTAAAAACAGGCAAGGATACTAACTCCTCTAACTTTAGAATGTTTGAAGCGTGTTCCAGGATGAAGGGCATTATGGGTAAAAAATATATGTTCCCTGTCTCAGTTCTAGCCTGAGGAACAGACAAGGACAGCAGCGGGTGTGAATACTGTTCTAGTAACACTACTAGGACTGAGTGGCTGATCTAGTAAGGAACAGAGACACAGAGGGAGTTGCCCTATCAAGGCTTTGTACACAAAGGTGAACCAGTGCTTTAGCCTCCTGGTGGAGAGAGAGCTCCATTGCACCCTGGCAGACCATTCACAGTGATGAGTGATCGAGCATTATTAATTAATCCTAAGGCACCGTGATATACTGTACCAAGAGCTTTTAAGGTACTAGGGTTTCAAATAAGACCATTTGTAATTGACATTGAAAAGAAAAATCCTGTTCCTGAAATAAAAACCCAATTTCAACTTTAGTGTTTTGGTCTCTTTAGTTTCAGCTTGTCAATGGGTTAGTATTAGTATAATTTACCTTTTCATCTAACCCAATCCCAAGGTACTTAGGGGAGGGGACCCTAACAATATTCTGGTCTTCTAAAGTGAAACAGTATGCACAAGTATAATGTATTTTGTCCATTGACTTTCATTTCAAAGCGGTTTTCATTTCTTCTTCAGCTGCTTGAGCAGAAGGGTGTGGACTTTTTCAAGGAGGAGCTGGAGAAGCATAAGAACAGACTCCTGCACCCAGGACGTGCTGAGGACCAGGGAGGGGATGGAGAGGAGGAGAGGCAGAGGATGGGGGCCAGGAAGGGGGCTCTACAGATCACACTGCACATGCTGAGAACCATGAACCAGACGGAGCTCGCTGACACACTGGAGTACAGTAAGAGATTCCTACTATGAGTCTGTTAATCCCCAGCCAACACATGCTACACCAATAACTACCAATAACTACACCAATAACTACCAATAACTGCACCATAGAAACACAGGAAAGGACACAGACAGGAAAAGCAGTGAAGACGTCAGTTATACTGAATGTCCACCATGAAAAGGACTGTGGTGTAAATACTGCATACTCTTGAATGTATTCACTGTTTGTGTTTGGAAATGGTCAATGGTCAAAGAGCATTGTCTGTATCATGCATGCATTTACTGATTATGCAAATGAGGTTAAAGGTTTGCAAGTTTCTCAACTAGACTACTAAAGGACATTTTCTGTATTATTTGTTCCCTCAGATGAATGTGCTTTGTTGTGCCAAGTTGAACTAAAACTCAACCATAAGAGAAGGTGTCAGTGTGTGTTTGAGGGAATAGCTAAACAAGGCAACCCAAAACATCTCAATGAGATCTTCACAGAGGTCTACATCACTGAGGGTGGAAGTGGAGAGGTCAATAATGAACATGAGGTCAGACAGATTCAGACAGCATCCAGAAGACCAGCTACAAAAGAGAGACCAATCAAATGCAAGGACATCTTCAAACCCTCACCTGGACAAGACAGACCAATCAGAAATGTGTTAACCATGGGAGTCGCTGGCATTGGAAAGACAATCTCTGTGCAGAAGTCTATTTTGGACTGGGCTGAAGGAGAAGCCAATCAGGATGTCCAGTTCATATTTTCACTCCCTTTCAGAGAGTTGAATTTATGCATCGGCAAAAACTACAGTTTGTTGGAACTCCTCGATCACTTCTATGTGGAAACAAGAGAATCAGGAATCTCCAACTATGACAAATACAAAGTTGTGTTTGTCTTTGATGGTCTGGATGAGTGTCGACTTCCTCTAGACTTCCAGAACAACAAGAGATGTTGTGATGTCACAGAGTCAGCCTCAGTGGACGTGCTGCTGACAAACCTCATCAAGGGGAATCTGCTTCCCTCTGCTCTCCTCTGGATGACCTCCCGACCTGCAGCAGCCAATCAGATTCCTCCTGAGTGTGTTGACCGGATGACAGAGGTACGAGGGTTCAACAACCCACAGAAGGAGGAGTACTTCAGGAAGAGAATCAGTGATGAGAACATGGCCAACAGAATCATCTCACATGTTAAACAATCAAGGAGTCTCCACATCATGTGCCACATACCAGTGTTCTGTTGGGTCTCAGCCACTACTCTGGAGAGACTGTTGGGTGAAGCAGAGGGAGGAGAGATGCCCAAGACTCTGACACAGATGTACACACACTTCCTGGTGTTTCAGACCGTACAGAGGAATGTGAAGTATTCTGGAGACCATGACAGAGATTCACTCTGGGACAAAGAGATCATTCTGTCACTGGGAAAACTGGCCTTCAAACAGCTGGAAAATGGACATCTGATCTTCTACGAGGACGAAGTGAGAGAGTGTGGCATTGACGTCGGAGAAGCAGTGTCCTCAGGAGTGTGCACACAGATCTTTAAGGAGGAGTTTGGACTGCACCGAGGGAAAGTGTACTGCTTTGTGCATCTGAGTGTTCAGGAGTTTCTTGCTGCTCTGTTTGTGTTCCTCACATTCAACGACAGCAATACCAATCTTATGAACACACCCCCCACAATCAGAGAGACAGCAACCATCAGCCTCCACAAGAGCGCAGTAGACAAGGCCTTGCAGAGTGAGAATGGACACCTGGACCTGTTCCTCCGCTTCCTCCTGGGCCTCTCACTGGAGTCCAATCAGAATCTCCTACGAGGCCTTCTGACACTGACAGGAAGCAGCTCACAGACCAATAAGGAAACAGTCAAGTACATCAAGGAGAAGATCCAGGAGAATCCCTCTACAGAGAGATGCATCAACCTGTTCCACTGTCTGAATGGAGATCTCAGAGGGGCCAACCTCTCACCTGCACAGTGGTCAGCCGTGGTCTTTGTGTTGCTGACTGGTGAAGACAACTTGGATGAATTTGACCTCAGCCGTTACTCCAGTTCAGAGGAGGGTCTCCTTGGGCTACTGCCAGTGTTCCGAGTCTCACAAACAGCCAAGTGAGTATCTCAATTGTTGGCTTTTGTTGTTTATGAATGTCTCTGTTGACTCTGCGTTGTGTTTAGTACCAAGAATTAAAAGACATTTCTACAATCTTAGAAAAGATTAATGAAAGCTAATCCTCCAATTAACGATCCAACACGGATATGCGGCGGTTTGACAGAAAAGGTGGTGTTTATTCAACAAGTTCAGATATTTACAGTCTTTACAGTAGGAGGGATTAAAATCCCCAAATGACTCCTGTCTGTTTTTCCTGTCACCCTCACGTATATGAAAGAATCATACAACAACAATTTAGAGTTCTCTTCCAGTGGGTGTCATCAAAACATCAGACACACTAAACTGTGTACAGAGGTCAACGGGGGACAGAGTTTATCAACATCACATTCCTGGGTTAAAAACATTACCAACACACACCCGGTCATATGAAAAACTCAGACAAAGCTAGAATGTAGGCCTAGATACCGTAATCCCTCTAATATTGAGAGGCTTATATTAGAGGGAGGCCTTTATTTCTTAAAATGTAACTCTCATGGACATAATCCCTTCATTTCCTGACTTTTATTGCAAAACATTGCACAAACCAAACACAAAGCAAATACATTAACTTCATTAACTTTAGTTATGTTATCGTAATGACGATCAGATTACCAGTAAACTGGAATACCACCGGTATTAACCCATGGGCGAGCCGTCATAATAAGCTATACATGCGGCACATGCCCAAGCCTTTTAAGAAAAAAAAGCATTTAAATGTTTGTCTCTCAGTGTGTTAGATCGTTCTGGTTTAAAACCGCTGCCCTGCTGTACAGATCTATCCCATTCTCCTAATGGAAATCTGTCAAGGAGAGAGCTTACCTCGCGCATGCGCTCTGTGATTCAGAGTAGTTACAGTGCAGTCGGCCTGTTTACTGAACGTGATCATTTTGATGATCAAAAAAGCATAGACACGCATGCGCACAGGGTTGCCAGATGGGGCGGGTTACCGCCGAATGGGCTACTGTATTTAGCGGTTATAGACTGGTTAGGCTGTAAATTGTCAATCCCATCTGGCAACCCTGCATGTGCAACTCTACTAGAATTTGAATTTTTAGCGGCAGTTGACACTTGACAGTTGACACTTGACAGTTCACCTCATCGCCATCGCCACACTGTCAATATGAGTGATATTAATTCAATAGACTCTTTGCGTTCGGTGCCGTTTTCTCTGAGGACATTTGAGGAAAAAAATAATATTATTTCAAGAGAAAGTCCAACTCCTGAACTTGCCATCACATAATGATCAGAGAGTTTGGGCCTAGGCAACGTTTGTGTGAGAGATTTAGGTCCGCCGAGGTGTGTGTGTGTGTGTGTGTGTGTGTGTGTGTGTGTGTGTGTGTGTGTGTGTGTGTGTGTGTGTGTGTGTGTGTTTGTGTGTGTGTGTGTGTGTGTACGTGTATGTGTGTGTGTGCGTGTGCGTGTGTGTGTGCGTGTGCGTGTGCGTGTGCGTGTGCGTGTGCGTGTGCGTGTGCGTGTGTGCGTGCGTGCGTGCGTCAGAGAGAGTTAGGTCATGCCGAAGAATATTTAAAAATCTAAAAAAGTTGAAATTAAACAGCCAGCGATCGTACCTCTAGTGACACATGTTTGTGTTGACTACTCATATGGAGAAGCAATGTAAAGGACATTGTTAAGAGAAGAAACAAGGTCAAGGGCTGACCTCACTGATTACAATCATTTATCAGTATTGTAATTATTACTGTAGGCTACACTGAACTGTTATGGATTTACTGCATCATGTTATTGAATTCTTATTCAGGCTGGGTGTATGTCACCTCACAGAGAGATGCTGTGAAGCGCTGGCCTCAGCTCTCAGCTCAAACTCCTCCCACCTGAGAGTGCTGGACCTCAGGAACAACAATCTACAAGACTCAGGAGTGAAGCTGCTCTCTGCTGGACTGGAGAGTCCACACTGCAAACTGGAGACACTGACGTGAGTAGACATACTGGGTAATATACACTATTGCACGTTTACTATACATATTTTTTCCTTCTTTTCTTATTTATTATTATACATGAAAAAAATAAAAGGAAACATTACAGATTGTGGTGACCACCACGTAGGACCGGGTATAATAAGGTAGAAACAGACACCGACAACAGGGAGCAGTTCAGCCTCAACGGGCGTGTTTACTAAAGAATGATCAGCACAGGGAAATAAAAGTCCACCTCAGGTCTCTGCCTGGCCCTTTAAGGGTCCAGAGAATATAAGTCACTAAGGCCTCCGGGTCTTGGAGGCGTGCGGGGGGGGGTCCGTGAACAGGGGTGGTTCTGTAGGCACGGATCAGAGGGAGCTTCCACTCTATGGGCTGTGGGGGGTCTCTTTCCCCCTTCTCTCCAAGGGCTAGGCCCAGACCAGCCTGGCAACAGACAAACACACGTCAATATCCTCTACTACAGAATTGCTGTGCCGGAAACCGTCCCTCACCCTCACAACACGTCTGGTTCTGTTCACTCCTCCCCCCGTGTGCTGTCTCCTCTCCTCCTTATCTGTGACTCCCAAGGAGGAGGCTCAGGTGTGGTGCATTCAGTTGACGAGTCTGTAGTTTGCTTCCCTGGGCACTGGTTGATCACTACAAGATGTTAAAATGTAGTAAGATGTTAAAAATGGTTGTGACTGTTGTGACTCAGTTAAAGCTGGTTTGACTCAGTTAAAACTGGTTCCTGTTCTGCAGCACAAAAAGACAAACAATACAAAAAGTACAAACGAGAACTATCACAGAAGCAAGACAACAGCTAAACATAAACAGTTATACAATAACTACAAAGGAGAGCACTTAAGTGGAGTGAGTGAGATGGTGTGTGTGAGTTGGATCAGTGGTTGCAGGTGTGTCCTTCCCTCAGATGGTGTTCATATGTTTGACATGTGAGATAGAGGTTGTTGCTCTAATGGAATATGGGATCTCATTCCAGGTTTTAGTGTGTGTGTGTGTGAAAACATGATCTCTGACCGTAGTTGTTTTTGTAAGCTGGAACTGGGATAAGTGCACGTGAAATTGATCTAGTGATGCGTTCCTGTCTTGTATTTTGTCTTGGAAGAAGAGCAGTGAGTGTTGGAGGGGAGTTAATATTTTGGATCTGAAAGAAAGATTGAATGGCTCGATTATTTGTGTAATTCTGAAAAGTCAGATCATTGGAGTGTGAAAGTGCAGAGCAGTGGTGAGTCCAAGGGGGAAGGTTGCCATGGAGCTTATAGACTCTATTCTAGTCTTCCTATTGGTTCAGTTATTTCCTTTGAGGTGAGGTGCCAAACTGGGAGATCCAATTGATTGAGCTTCTTCATTAGATTGTTAATGTAGTTTTGATAAGTTATTACATTGTAAAAATCTAAAAAAGTTTAAATTAAACAGCCAGCGATCGTACCTCTAGTGACACATGTTTGTGTTGACTACTCATATGGAGAAGCAATGTAAAGGACATTGTTAACAGAAGAAACAAGGTCAAGGGCTGACCTCACTGATTACAATCTTTTATCAGTATTGTAATTATTACTGTAGGCTACACTGAACTGTTATGGACTTACTGCATCATTTTATTGAATTCTTATTCAGGCTGTGGAGATGTGACCTCACAGAGAGATGCTGTGAAGCGCTGGCCTCAGCTCTCAGCTCAAACTCCTCCCACCTGAGAGAGCTGGACCTCAGGAACAACAATCTACAAGACTCAGGAGTGAAGCTGCTCTCTGCTGGACTGGAGAGTCCACACTGCAAACTGGAGACACTGGGGTGAGTAGACATACTGGGTAATACACTATTTCACCTTTAATCCACATATTACATTTTGAATATCTGACAAAGTTTGAAATAAAAAAACTATGAATATAAACTCATATAAATAAACAAGGTCCATTGTCCATTGTTAAAAGAGAGACATTGGGGTAAAGGCCATAACCTTTTTGATACAATCATTAGTCTTCTTTCAATGTAAAAGTAAGTTACTCTTAATGATACACTAAAAAACAGAATTTTAGCTACCGGTAAATTAATTGTTTACCTCAAACTTTTGCTAAAGTGTTGAGTGTATGGTGTATGGTGTGTTGAGTGAATGGTGTATGGTGTGTTAAGTGTATGGTCAAATCAATCAGGATACAGGATGTAAACGCTACAATGAAATGCTGCTACGAGCCTCTCAACCTCTCAACCTCTCAACAGCACAGTGAAATGTCAAGGAGAAGAAATACTAATAAATAATAACAACTACACAATAGGCAATAGGGCTCATTAAAAATACTAAGTCAATAACAATTCAATTATCATAACAGGTCCATAAAGTTATCATTCTCCTATGATAAAATATCAATAAATGTCTGGCCTCAGTAAAAAGCAATCTTTAGTTTTAGGTGTCTCTTTCTGACCAATGAGATCATTTCTGGGTATTATTATATATATTATATTTCTGACTATTTCCCTTTTAGCTCAAGATCACCCCCAGAGGCAACATCCTCCATAATGTAACTTTAACAGTTTTTGATCCAACCACATCATTCTCTGAAGCGTAGCGTTAGTTCAGACGGGGTTGAGTCAAAGGGTGCAGCTGTCTGTCAGGTGACCAGAGGACAGCCAGCGATCGTACCTCTAATGACACATGTTTGTGTTGACTACTCATATGGAGAAGCAATGTAAAGGACATTGTTAAGAGAAGAAACAAGGTCAAGGGCTGAACTCACTGAGTACAATCTTTTATCAGTATTGTAATTATTACTGTAGGCTACACTGAACTGTTATGGACTTACTGCATCCTTTTATTGAATTCTTATTCAGGCTGGGTGGATGTGACCTCACAGAGAGATGCTGTGAAGCGCTGGCCTCAGCTCTCAGCTCAAACTCCTCCCACCTGAGAAAGCTGCACCTCAGTCAGAACAATCTACAAGACTCAGGAGTGAAGCTGCTCTCTGCTGGACTGGAGAGTCCACACTGCAAACTGGAGACACTGACGTGAGTAGACATACTGGGTAATACACTATTTCACCTTTAATCCACATATTACATTTTGAATATCTGACAAAGTTTGAAATCAAAAAACTATGAATATAAACTCATATAAATAAACAAGGACATATCCATAGTTAAAAGAGAGACATTGAGGTAAAGGCCATAACCTTTGTAATACAATCATTCAGCCTCCACCCCCATCCCCTGACAGAGGACATAGAACTGGAACATAGCAGCTTCCCTCCTATGGAGACTTTTTATAAATGGTCAAACTGCTTGATGATGAATTAAACAATAGGTCATGTGGCACCTGTCTAACACAGTTGGACAAACATGATTAAATGATCCATACAGACAGATATTATCACCAGAGGTCCTTTACACAAGTTCAGTTTCAGTAACCAGTGAACACTTCAATTATTCAATGATCATGTTTTACTAGGCTCTACAGCTGTGGTCTTACAGTGGAGAGTTGTGATACATTGGCCTCCGCCTTCAACTCAAACACCTCCCACCTGAGAGTCCTGGACCTGACAGGGAATGAGCCATTCTATCCTGCTGAAGTGGAGAGACTCAGGTAAATACTGAATATGGTTGTTGGGTTCTCTGTCTTGTTGGGTAACCTCTTCATCATGCAAATGTCATGTTTCTTTTTTGTTTTACAGCGAGGACCACAGTGGTGACTCATTGACATGTCGTCTCAGGAGATGTAAGTTTGGATGTTTGAGGAGAAACATCAGGAGGTTTTGATGTTTGAGGCATAGTTGCATAGTGATTATACCATGACGTTGCATAGTGACTTATTGTATCTTTTTACAGCATTCTCTCTCACATGTAGTTAATATTGCCAGGGCGCTGACATATGAAAAGCTAGTCAGTAGGGATGTAACGATGCACTCAACTCACGATACGAGACGATTCACAATACGATTTTCTCACGATTTCTTTTAACAAAATGAGATTGCAGACAGTAATAAAAAATAAAAATAAAAAAGTGTTAGTAGAAGGCGATAATAGGGAGAAGGTTTTTCCTTCTATCAGTGGCCCCGGGCCCGAGCTAGAGTACTCTTCCTGCAACGAATGGTGGACTGCTGATTCACATGCTTAGTATTCAAATGTATTGATTGTAAGTCGCTTTGGAATAAGGCGTCTGCTAAATGCCAAAAATGTAAATGTAATTTATAACCGATTCATAATTTTTTTCTCAGACAAACACTACTAAATACTGTATTTTCTTAAAGAATCGCTTATTTGTACCTCTTCATAACCAACCAAATAAGGAGTTATTATACTGTATTGTTTTGTTGACATAATTATGGGATGTGTTCGGCTAGACTCAAATCATATTTTCAAAAAGTATTGCTGCTGATATGTCGTTCCTTAAGCACAACTGAAGACAGGTCATAAAAATGGTCTATTTGGATGTTAAAAAGCATTTCCCCCTCAGTTTACATGTTGATGACCCTGCACGCAGAATCACTTCTTCAACTGCATTCCCAATGTCAATGTAGCTAGCTAGTTTAGCTGTACACTTACAATAACACACCAACACACCACCAACAATGCACACTTCCACTACAGCATTGCAAGACGAGTGCAGCGAGCTACAGCGATAACAGTTGAACCTTAAAGCCCAACAACATGGATAGATAACCAGCATGACAGCTTCCCTCCACCTGTCAATACCAAAGACACATCAAACTTTATTCTAGCGAGCTAGCTAGTCTTGCATGTAATCTGCAATCAAGTGTCATGGGCTCAAAACACAAAACAATTATCTCTGCATGTTATGACATGTTGACTATCTATATCTGCCCCAATTGTCACACAGCCATGTCCCACACGTGCCTAAATGTCGTTGACATTTTTATCTTTACATATCAGATGAATGACGTCATATTGACTACAGACACATTCATGACAGGTCATCAATTCAAACGAGCTAAACTTTCTACTAGGTGTTTTTTATTGGTTTTTATAAAAACACAACACCGTATATACAATCAATTAATCAAACAATCAGACATTTAAGACATTACATTCAACAACAGCCAACATTAAACTAACTAAAGTGCTCAGTGTTCAGTGTATTGTCCAGTGTAGTGTAATGTTCAGTGTTCAGTGTTCAGTGTCCAGGTTCCAGTGTCGGTAGGAGGCAGGGGTAAAAAACCTGTTCGCTGTGCATCCGGGAAAAAAATTCCCCTGCAGCCCTCTAGTTGTAGAGCGACTACTATCCAGTTTGCCCACCAGTGCAAAGCCGTGGCTCCCCCACCTCCCTCCCCCGAGGGACCCCACACACCCGACTCACCCGACCCGCCCCACCACCGGCGCATCCGGCCCAGCCCACCAGGCTCAGACTCCTGTAGCCCTTCACGAGGCTAGCCGGACCAGGCGCCCCAGCGGCGGAGCAGATCGAGCACGCAGGCCGACCGGAGGCCCCTGAGGAGAGGCCCAGAGAGCTCGGCGCATGGCAGGCAAGCAGAGGCGAAAAACCTGTACACAGCTTATCCAGGGAAAAAGCTCCCTGGCTCTTCTCAGCTTGTTCCGGGCTGGGGGTTGGGGGTTGGCGGGTAGGGGACTGGGCCTGTAGCTGGGGGCCTGGAGTTGGGGGGGGGGGGCCCGGAACAGGGGGTTTGGGGTTGCTGAGTTGGAACCTGGGGTTGGTGCTGGGGTGACGTGGTGGTTCCCGCCGGTCTCTGCTCCTGGGTCTGGAAGCCTGGGTAGGTGTCAGAGCTGGATATGACATGTGCCTGAAAAGATACAGGAGTGAGAGAAGGGAGGTGTGCATGGTTTGTGTAGTGTGCATTTTGGTGTCAGGCGGGTGATCAGTACTTCCCTGTGACCCAGTGGTGTTGGTCATCCTGGTGCTGGTGGTGCTGGCAGAGACGGCTGGTTCGGCTGTGGGTTGTGTGTGGTGATATTCTGGTGAGGGTAGGAAGTGGGTCAGTGCTGTGTACATGTGTAGGTGGTGGAAGGTGCAGTAAACTTCCCTGTTGGTGTTGTGCGCTGCTCCTCTCCTGGTCCTTGTGATGGTGATACTGCTGACCAGGGCTTGTGCTGGAACGGTGGTGAAGGTGATAGTGCAGGAACTGGTGGTGTAGTGAGGTAGGCCCGGGGTGGGGGGGGGTTGGGCGATGCGGCGCGGCATGGGGGGGGGGTTTAGAGGATGACGTCTTTCCATCTCTCCACCCCCCACACCGCTCTTGCTTGATCCGGGTTATTTTTAAAGTCAACAATAGCATGGTCCCTGAGGCAGAGGGTGATTCTCCTCCTCAGGGTTGTCAGGTGGACGCTCTGTTTCTGATAGACCCTGATGTTCCTCGTCTCCCAGAGTACCTGCTTGACGGCGCTGATGATCCTCCACTGTTGTTGTAGTTGGGGGGTTGTGCACCCCCCGGGAGGACCATACAGGATGTTCTCGCTCGTCAAGCGGGGCAGGGTCAGCAGGCTGTTTAGGGAGACAGAGGGAACAAACAGGGCCCAGACCCGCCTGGCCACGGAGCACTCACAGAACAGGTGGTTAATGTGTTCTGTGTCCGTGCATCCGTGGGGGCATTTCTCAGTCGTTGCGATGTGCCGCCTATGCAAGAATTCCCTAGTGGGGAGACAACCATGAGCAGCCATCCAGGCAATGTCTTTTTGTTTATTGTTAGTACATTTATGATTAATGTTTTTCCATACCTGTTTGGAGTCCACGGCTGTGCTGGCCTTGGGGTGAGTAATGGTTTCCTTCGACCTTATGAAGGTCATAATGTCTTTGTATTTCCATGAGGCCAGCCCAGCCGCGGACAATCCTGTCTTGAAGGCAAAGTCCCTCCATATCTTGTAGACTGGAGGGGGGTCCCAGCTGTAGGGCACAGTGTGATTTATTGATGCGGTCACCCTGAGTGTCCGGAGGATGGGTGTGGCATAGTATATTTCAAAGAACCTGGCTTTCCTATCTTTGTTGTTGATGTTGTTGATGAGGTTGGAGAGTCCCTGTGCCCTAATGATGTTTAGGATGTCTGGGACCCCTTTCCCCCCATTCTCCACTGTTTTGTACAGGGTGGTGCGTTTTAGTTTTTCCATCTGGCTCCCCCAGACAAAGGTAAACATGATCCTTTCGATGGTTTTGGATACTGCTCTGTCTGGGGGAAACACCCTGCCCAGGTAAAGGAGAATGGGAAGAACAATAGCCTTCAGGACCAGGATCTTGCCTGTCATTGTGAGAGGCCGTGCACTCCACTCACAGATCTTCTTTTGGACCTGGCGGATGGTCTCCTTCCAGCTGCCGGAGGCTCCTCCATCTTTCTGGTAGGTGATCCCCAGCAGCTTAATGTTTTCCGTCTTTACAGGGAAGGAGGTTGCCAGGTTCTCCTGCCAGTGCTGCGACAGAAACAGCTCACACTTACCCCTATTGATCAGGGCGCCAGTGGCTGCACAGTAGTCCTCCACCACTTTCGTTGCTGTGGAAATGGAGCGACTATCTGTGCCGACGATGGTAATGTCATCCATGTACGCCACCACCTTGAGCCTCTCCCCCCGGGCCCCTGGTAGAGGGTAGCCCATGATGTTGGGGGAGCTCCTGATCTTCCGTAGGAACGGCTCCAGGTAGATGACGTACAGTAGAGGGGCCAAGGGGCATCCCTGCCGTACTCCAGCTTTGATGGGGAAGGGGTCTGTCAACTGGTTGTTGATCCGAACTCTGCTCGTGATGTTGTTGTAGCAGAGTTCGGTCCAGTTGAGCAGGTGCTGGGGGAAGTTCATGCCCCTCAGCACCCTCCGCAGGAAACCATGGCTAACCCTGTCAAAGGCCTTCTCCTGATCCAGGCTGAGAAGGCCTAAAGGGGACCTCCGCTCCTGGGAGTGCAGGATGAGGTCTCTCACCAGGAGCAGGTTGTCGTTGATGGACCTACCGGGGACGCTACAGGTTTGGTCAGGGGCTATAACTGAGGGGAGGAGGGTTTGAAACCGTTGGGTGAGGGCTTTTGTCATAATTTTATAGTCCACTGGGAGGAGATTGATGGGGCGCCAGTTCCGGAGGTCCTTGAGGTCCCCTTTCTTGGGGATCAGTGTGACCGTACTCTGTCTCATTGACTCTCCAAGCCTCCCTTCCCTGTAGACGGCTTTGAAGACCTCCGCCAAGTCCTCCTTGAGGAGATCCCAGAGAGTCTTGTAGAACTCTGCTGGGATCCCATCCGGTCCAGGGGCCTTGTGTGTATTCAAGGAGTGCACGGCCCGGGTGAGCTCCTCCGTGGTCAGCTCTGGGTTCTCACTCTCACCACCCTCGGGGACCCGGTCCAGACCATCCAGGAAGGTGGCCATGAGAGTCTCGTCGGTTGTCTTGATGTTGTAGAGACTCTCGTAGAACTCTCTTGCCACCCCCGGGATGTTGCCTCTGTCTGACACGGTGTCCCCATTGGTGTCGTATAGGGACAGGATAGGCTTGTGTTTTGACCGTGCCTTGCGGAAGAAGTGGCGTGTGCATTTCTCCTCCTCCTCCAGGCCCTGGAGTTTTTCCCTGAACTGTTTCTTTTGTTGTTGCTCCCGGTAGAGGGTGGCAAGGTGTTGTTTGGTCTCAGCCAGTTCTCGGGCCACATCCAGACCACCCAGTTGTAGGAGACTTAGGCGTTGGAGGGCCGCGTTGTGGTGTTGAAACCTGGCCCTCTGTTCTGCCGCTTTCCTCCTTCCGACTGACCCGAAGTAGCCCTTTGTCCTGGCCTTAACCATCTCCCACCACTCTATCGGGGAGTCGAACAGTTCTTTTAGGGTCCTCCACTCCAGGTAGCGCCTGGAGAAGGAATGCACCACTGTTGGGTCCTGAAGGATCGATGTATTCATCCTCCAGGTACCCCTACCCGCTCTTGTTTGGCCATCCCATTCCAGGGACACTGTCAACATCCTGTGGTCCGAGAAGTGGGCCGCCTGGCTGGTCAGGGTTCCCATCCTCAGACCTGGCGAGAGCAAGAACATGTCTATCCTGGAGGAAGAATTCCCGGAGGAACTCACCCTTGTGTGTGTCGGCGGGGAGGTGCCACCGGCGTCTACCAGTTGGAAGTCGTCTATGATGGACTGAAGTTCTGTAGTGGATCGGTCTCTCCTGGGCCTGCTGCGGTCCTCATCCCGGAGGGCACAGTTGAAATCTCCCCCCACTAGGACTGGTGTGGGGATGAGGAGGAGAGACCGAAGTTTCTTGAAAAGGGAGACTCTCTTGGCCACGTTGGTTGGGCCGTACACATTGATGACCCTCAGCGGCGAACCCTGGATCTCTAGGTCCAGAACCAGGATTCGCCCGCTCTCTACAACCTCCCCCTTTTTGGTCTGCAGAAAAGGGTTGGCCACCAAAATGCCGACCCCATCAGCTCTATCAATGTTTGAGCCTGACCAGAGAGAGTCCCCCCGTGTCCATTCCTCCTCCAGGGTGGCGTCCATCTCCTTGAATGGGATGGCGCACTCCTGGAGGATATACATGTCTGACTGATGTTGGGTGATGTACTGGTAGACGACCTCCCGTTTGTCTGGTTGCCGGAGGCTTCTGGTGTTGAGAGATGAGATTGTTATCCTCATGGTTCTTGGATTTGGTTTGTTCCAATTTTTGCTAAACTATTGCACATGAGGTTGAGGCCCTCCAATGGGTCGTTGGGGGCCAGATAGTGTGGTACCTCCCCTTGGCTGCTCATGGTGTGGGGGTTGTCTCCCCTCTGACTGCCTGGTGGCCCCCTCATCTGTGTTGTTGATGAGGTGATTTTCGGTGGCCCGTACGGTCCGGTGAGCATGGACTGGGGGTGGCTGGTGGGCTGTGCAGGGTGAGGAGCATGTGATGACTGGAGAGAGGAAGAGGGTGGGGAGGAGGGTTTGGGGGGGGGAGCCGGCTTACCTGTATGGCGTTGGGGTTTGGGTTCTGGAGTAGTCTTTTTGTCTGGTTTTTTCCGGATTGCCTTTTTTTGTGGTCTTTTGCGTTTTGGTTGAGCCATGCTCCAGTCATTTTCACTGTCTGATTGGGAGGGGAGGTGGATCTGCGGTGTGCTGCTGGTGGCTATCTCAATAGAGGCCGGCTCCCCCTTCATGGTGTTTTTGCAGGGGGTGGAGGTGGCCATGGGGTTTAGGAGGGGGTGGGTGTTGAGGTTGTCTGTAGGGAGTGCTGGGACGGTTGGTTCCTCTCCTTCTCCTTCTCCGTCGCTCGAGCTCTGATCGTCCCCTCCATCGCTCGGGCGCCGGTCCTCCTCCGTCTCTCCCTTCTCTTCCTCCATGTTGGGTGTGGGTTGGGGTGTGGGTTGGGGTGTGGGTTGGGGTGGGGGTTGGGGTGGGGGTGGGGGTGTGGGTTGGGGTGGGGGTGGGGGTTGGGGTGGTGGTTGGTTGGATTTATAGCCCCGGGCTCTACTTGCATAGGAGCTTGGGCAGTCACGGTAAAGATGCCCCTGTCCCCCGCACAGGTTGCAAGGTCTGGTCGTGGTGCACTCCGACGTCGGGTGGTCTTGGCGGCAGATTTTACATACCACGGCCTTGCAGGCCGCTGCCAGATGGCCCAATTGGCCGCAGTTCCTGCAGAGCTTCGGCATACCGTAGTAGTAGACGGAGCCCCTGTTGTTCCCCAGGTTGATGGTGCTGGGGATATGTTGGACTCCGCCTATCCCCTCCGGGTCCGGACGGAGTTGCACCAGCCATTTCTTGGCCCCCGTCCACACTCCGTCTTCATCCAGGACCATCCGGGCCCCCGATTTAAGGGTGGCATGACGGTGTAGCCACACCTCAATATCATATTCCTGAATCACCTCATTGTGGAATTGAATTGTGACCACTTTTGATTCTAAATCCGTTAGTGGGTGGGCTGTAAAACGGTTAAGTGGGGGTTTGTGTTCATTAATCCTATGAAAGGTCCAGAATTCCTCTAACAGTTGGGGGGTTTTAAAGCTAACTTCAAAACATTCATTCGGCCCAGGGGGCTTCACCAGGCAGTTTAGATCAGACGGCACAAAGCCCATACCTCTCTGTAGAACCGCCCTGCTGAATTCCAGGCGGGTCATCGTTGTTACTGGTCTGGTAGTCTTCTGTTGGGGGGCTCCATCCATGGCAGCCTCCTCAGTTGGGTTGAGCGTCAACCTGACGGCGTTGTAGCGCCGCATCGCTCCGGGGTTCATCGTTGGAGTGGGGTGGGGGGGGTGGGGGATCAGGGAGGAAGGAGGGAGAGGAATAGGGTTAGGGGGAGGTTGTAGATAATTTTTTTGGGGGGGGGGGGAATAGGGTACTTGCCGTTAGGTTAGGGGTGTTGTTCCTCTCAGGTCCTCACGGCAGATTTTGGACTCTGGCTTGGGTCTGGAACTGGGTTCCCGTCTGGGGACAAAAGAGGGACACCTGAGAGCGAGTGGGGACACCAGGTGGCCAAAGACCTACGGTCTTGAAAGCACTCCCCTGTGTCCCTCTCGCTCCTAGCTTAGATGTTATAGTTGTCCTCCCTCCTGGTCTGGTTGGGGTCCACTGGCTCAGCTGGGTCGGCTGGTGGGTGTTGGGCCCTCTCTCACCTCTGGCGTGCTTGGGAGAGTCGAGGTCTTCGGAAGCTCCTCTCGGGGTCCGGCCTTTCCGCTCTTTTGAGGGGGGCTGCCCAGGGGCCGAACTCGTGCTCCAGTGGCGGGCAGGCCACCTACTGAAAGAGTCGCGGTCTTTGGAAGCTCCTCTCGGGGTCCGGCCTGTCCGCTCTTTGGAGGGGGGGTGCCCAGGGGCCGAACTCGTGCTCCAGTGGCTCCAGTGGCGGGCAGGCCACCTACTGGTCACCTACTGGAAGAGTCGCGGTCTTTGGAAGCTCCTCTCGGGGTCCGGCCTTTCCGCTCTTTGGAGGGGGGCTGCCCAGGGGCCGAACTCGTGCTCCAGTGGCTCCAGTGGCGGGCAGGCCACCTACTGGTCACCTACTGGAAGAGTCGCGGTCTTTGGAAGCTCCTCTCGGGGTCCGGCCTTTCCGCTCTTTGGAGGGGGGCTGCCCAGCGGCCGAACTGCCCCAGTGGTGAAAAGGCCACCTACTGGAAGAGTCGCGGGTCTCCGGCAGCTCCTCTCGGATCCCGGCCTGTTCCGCTCAAAGAGGGGGGGGGGGTCGGGGGAGCCACCTCCCAGCAGCGGACAAGCCACCTACTGAGAAGACGTGCTCCCCGACCAAGAATAGAAAAAAAGGAGGGGCATAGAGCCTAGTGAGGAAAAAGGAAAAACCCTAGATTTCTCAAAAAAACACAAAAACCCACACCCCACCGGAGACTAGCTTTAATAGAAGTCTCTAGTAAGGGCGAAAGGCCTGTGCGTTTCTTGAAGAGAAACCAGAGTTTGCTTAAACTTTCTACTAGGCTGTAGTCTACTAGACACACCAACATTTAAGACCGCATACACGGCCACATACACATCCACAGTTTGTCACAGCACCTTTATTGAACATGACATCACAGATGACGGTGGGCTTATTGGATTTTGCCCCAAATTCCTGACTTGTCAATCAGTCGATACATACCATGACCTGACTAGCAGATGTCATTATGTAACCCCTAACCCTAACCCATACCATGACCTGACTAGCAGATGTCATTATGTAACCCCTAACCCTAACCCATACCATGACCTGACTAGCAGATGTCATTATGTAACCCCTAACCCTAACCCTAACCCATACCATGACCTGACTAGCAGATGTCATTATGTAACCCCTAACCCTAACCCATACCATGACCTGACTAGCAGATGTCATTATGTAACCCCTAACCCTCACCCATACCATGACCTGACTAGCAGATGTCATTATGTAACCCCTAACCCTAACCCTAACCCATACCATGACCTGACTAGCAGATGTCATTATGTAACCCCTAACCCTAACCCATACCAGGACCTGACTAGCAGATGTCATTATGTAACCCCTAACCCTAACCCTAACCCATACCATGTCCTGACTAGCAGATGTCATTATGTAACCCCTAACCCTAACCCATACCATGACTTGACTAGCAGATGTCATTATGTAACCCCTAACCCTAACCCATACCATGTCCTGACCAGCAGATGTCATTATGTAACCCCTAACCCTCACCCATACCATGTCCTGACTAGCAGATGTCATTATGTAACCCCTAACCCTAACCCTCACCCATACCATGATCTGACTAGCTGATGTCATTATGTAACCCCTAACCCTAACCCATACCATGACCTGACTAGCAGATGTCATTATGTAACCCCTAACCCTAACCCATACCATGACCTGACCAGCAGATGTCATTATGTAACCCCTAACCCTAACCCATACCATGACCTGACTAGCAGATGTCATTATGTAACCCCTAACCCTCACCCATACCATGACCTGACTAGCATATGTCATTATGTAACCCCTAACCCTAACCCATACCATGACCTGACTAGCATATGTCATTATGTAACCCCTAACCCTAACCCATACCATAACCTGACTAGCAGATGTCATTATGGAGCTGCTGTATGGTTGCCATGGTTTCATTATGGAGCTGCTGTATGGTTGCCATGGTTTCATTAGGGAGCTGCTGTATCGACTACATTGATAGATCGACATTTATTCAGACACAATCGTGTTGAATGTGTCAATGCGCCGGAAAGGTTCGTTTCCCCCATCACTAAACAAAAAATGTAGCTCTGCATGTTTTAAACTGCACACGGCTGTTAGCTACAAGACATTCACAAGAAGCGTTCTAGGAGCAGTTAGAACACAGCGGTGGCTGTGGAGCCTCGGTGGCAGAAGGCTGCAACCCGCCTCACCTGACCCAGCACGCGGCTGACGCGGGGTACACTCAACCTCTTGGGTGACCAAGGTTAACGTGTGGACAAAACACTATAACATGGTAATATTATGTGGTTCTAGCCCGGCCTCTCACCCATACCCTAACCCTAACCCTCACCCATACCATGACCTGACTAGCAGATGTCATTATGTAACCCCTAACCCTCACCCATACCATGACCTGACTAGCAGATGTCATTATGTAACCCCTAACCCTCACCCATACCATGACCTGACTAGCAGATGTCATTATGTAACCCCTAACCCTAACCCATACCATGACCTGACTAGCAGATGTCATTATGTAACCCCTAACCCTAACCCATACCATGATCTGACTAGCAGATGTCATTATGTAACCCCTAACCCTCACCCATACCATGACCTGACTAGCAGATGTCATTATGTAACCCCTAACCCTAACCCATACCATGACCTGACTAGCTGATGTCATTATGTAACCCCTAACCCTCACCCATACCATGACCTGACTAGCAGATGTCATTATGTAACCCCTAACCCTAACCCATACCATGACCTGACTAGCAGATGTCATTATGTAACCCCTAACCCTAACCCTCACCCATACCATGACCTGACTAGCAGATGTCATTATGTAACCCCTAACCCTCACCCATACCATGACCTGACTAGCAGATGTCATTTTGTAACCCCTAACCCTCACCCATACCATGACCTGACTAGCAGATGTCATTATGTAACCCCTAACCCTCACCCATACCATGACCTGACTAGCAGATGTCATTATGTAACCCCTAACCATAACCCATACCATGACCTGACTAGCAGATGTCATTATGTAACCCCTAACCCTCACCCATACCATGACCTGACTAGCAGATGTCATTATGTAACCCCTAACCCTCACCCATACCATGACCTGACTAGCAGATGTCATTATGTAACCCCTAACCCTAACCCATACCATGACCTGACCATCAGATGTCATTATGTAACCCCAAACCCTAACCCATACCATGACCTGACTAGCAGATGTCATTATGGAGCTGCTGTGTGGTTGCCATGGTTTCATTATGGAGCTGCTGTATGGTTGCCGTGGTTCTACACCGATAGATCGACATTTATTCAGACACAATCGTGTTGAATGTGTCAATGCGTCAGAAAGCTTCGTTTCCCCCATCACTAAACAAAAAATGTAGCTCTGCATGTTTTAAACTGCACACGGCTGTTAGCTACAAGACATTAATAAGAAGCGTTCTAGGAGCAGTTAGAACACAGCGGTGGCTGTGGAGCCTCGGTGGCAGAAGGCTGCAACCCGCCTCACCTGACCCAGCACGCGGCTGACGCGGGGTACACTCAACCTCTTGGGTGGCCAAGTTTAACGTGTGGACAAAACACTATAACATGGTGATGTTATGTGGTTCTAGCCCGGCCTCTCTCACTGCAACGTCCATATTTCTCGCTTTGTCCGAAACAAATATCGCGATTAATTTTTCATCTCACAGATTTGTATGGATAATTAACTCCATCGTGATGTATCGTTAGATTCCTACTAGCCAGCCAGACATATTTTGTGTGAACTAACATTAACTTGAATGGTCTTCCTCATCAGATGCCTGTGAGCTCACACTGGACCCAAACACACCACACAGCTGGCTCTCTCTGTCTGAGGAGAACAGAAAGGTGACATGGGGGAGAGAGGAGCAGCCGTATCCTGATCACCCAGGGAGGTTTGACCACCAGCCACAGGTGCTGTGTAGAGAGGGTCTGACTGGCCGCTGTTACTGGGAGGTAGAGATGAGTGGGTACACTGGTATAGGAGTGGCTTATAAAGGAATCAACAGGAAAGCAGAGGGTAAAGACTCTTGTCTGGGACACAATGACAAATCCTGGAGCCTGGAGTGCTGGAGTGGTGATTACATCCTCAGGAACAATGATATTACAATCCGTCTACCTGCACCCTCCTCCAGCAGAGTAGGAGTGTATCTGGACTGGCCGGCCGGCACTCTGTCCTTCTACAGCGTCTCCTCTGACACACTGACCCTCCTGTTCACACTCACAACCACCTTCACGGAGCCCCTCTACCCAGGGTTTAGGGTGGGGGGGGGTGGATCTGTGTCTCTGTGCAGAGTAGAGGAGAAGCCTACACACACACTTACTTTGAGCTAGAGGTACGGTCGGTTTCGGCTCGACGCGCTGATGTGGATAGAGGTATAGAACTCACACACACACACTCTCTCTCACACACACACACACACACACACACACACACATTTGTATATATATATACATTTGTGAGTGTGAGTGTGTGCGTGTGAGTTCTATACCTCTATCCACATCAGCGCGTCGAGCCGAATCCGACAGTACCCAAACCGGACCTCTAGGAGAATGTAAGTGTGCGCGCGCCTGTGCGTGTGTGTGTGCCTGATGCACACCTGTCACTGATTCCCATTCATTCTCTATGGAGAGAAGTTCATCAGCTCGCCACATCCAGACCCAAGGTCCCACACACACCAGATTTGAACCCCCCCTCCCGAGGAGGCCTCTGGTGAGAGGGTAGCAAGGGCTCAGCCCCCAGACCTTCATAGCCCCCCCACGCTGAGGTTATGTATGTAAAAAACAAGACAGGTTGCTACATCTACAGCCAAGTCTCTCACACACACACCCACAACCACACCCATACATGTTTACCTGCAGTTGCTTATGTTGCTGCAGAAATGAAACATTGATGATATTAGTTAGGAATCTTAATCATGTATGAGTGTAATTTTATCGTAGTATTTTATTGATGAACAATGTTTTGGCCCTTATGTCATATTGTATCTGTCATATTGTAACTGTCATATTTTATTTCTAATGCACATCTTGTCTGTTTCTATGCAATACAAATTAAATGGATCAAATGTAAACACATCATGTCTTTCCAAAATAAAGGCGTGATTTATTTGACTACTTCCTAAATTTCGTTGTTTGGTACCTGTACTGTAGCAATGACAAATAAAGTCCATTCCATTTGTACAAAGCTCCTGGCACAGTATTAGATGGCAGAGAGGACAGATAAGTGCTTCAAACAGAGTGTACACTACTTAGGGTGGTTAATTCTACTGTACTTGAACAGAGTGTACACTACTTAGGGTGGTTAGTTCTACTGTACTTGAACAGAGTGTACACTACTTAGGGTGGTTAGTTCTACTGTACTTGAACAGAGTGTACACTACTTAGGGTGGTTAGTTCTACTGTACTTGAACAGAGTGTACACTACTTAGGGTGGTTAATTCTACTGTACTTGAACAGAGTGTACACTACTTAGGGTGGTTAATTCTACTGTACTTGAACAGAGTGTACACTACTTAGGGTGGCTAGTTCTACTGTACTTGAACAGAGTGTACACTACTTAGGGTGGTTAATTCTACTGTACTTGAACAGAGTGTACACTACTTAGGGTGGTTAATTCTACTGTACTTGAACAGAGTGTACACTACTTAGGGTGGTTAGTTCTACTGTTCTTGAACAGAGTGTACACTACTTAGGGTGGTTAATTCTACTGTACTTGAACAGAGTGTACACTACTTAGGGTGGTTAATTCTACTGTACTTGAACAGAGTGTACACTACTTAGGGTGGTTAGTTCTACTGTACTTGAACAGAGTGTACACTATTTAGGTGGTTAGTTCTACTGTACTTGAACAGAGTGTACACTACTTAGGGTGGTTAATTCTACTGTACTTGAACAGAGTGTACACTGCTTAGGGTGGTTAGTTCTACTGTACTTGACCTTTTCAACACAACAGCTGTTTCTATACTTTAGAAAGCAGAGGAACCCGATGTTAACAAACTAAACCATCCAGTTCCATCTTTCCTTGGTGTGCTGTGTATTACCCACTCAGAACCCCTAGCTTTTAGCTTTACAGATCCTACACCATTTGCTGTGCTTGTACGCACCCTTAAACAACGGTTCACGTCTGTGCCTGCCCTCCAGGGCAACGTCCAACCCCGGCCCCCCTCTTCCCCTCCTAGTAGCCCCTTGTGCTCTTGCCCTGCTATAGGCCCACACCCTTTTAGTGTTTTTTGTTTTTCATTCTTGCTACCTGTTATGTTTCTATTGTAATAAAGTACTGGTATGTTTGAGACGCCAGCCTCTGGTCCAGTTCATTCAGGACCCGTCCTAGCGGGGAACGTAGCCGTAAGAAACCTGAGGGTCCTTCACCCCTTCCCTAACCCTAACCCTAAAAGATAGAACACTTTTGTTTACTCACAAATGACAAATGACTGACCCCTCATGGCTGTTCTAGTGGAATGCATTTCCCATGTGGTTTCCCACCAGAAAGGAACACAGCAGCGTAAGAAGACTGTGTAAAACCAGGCCTGAAGCTGCATCAACAACACAGTAACAGCAGCACCAAACCTTCCTCTGTGGAAACACGTCAACACTAAGATTTAAAATGGACAGAGTAGAGACAAACCAACATAGACATAACATTGTATTCAAAAAGAAAGAAAGGAGGGAGAGTGGGTAATAAAAGATACATCTAAATGTTAAAAACAGTTTCAGCAACTCTTAAGTCGAGAGACAGCCTTCTGATTGGCTGTGCAAGGCAGCGCAGCCTGAGCTCGCTCGCTCGCTCTCTCTCTCTCTCTCTCTCTCTCTCTCTCTCTCTCTCTCTCTCTCTCTCTCTCTCTCTCTCTCTCTCTCTCTCTCTCTCTCTCTCTCTCTCTCTCTATGAAGTCACGTGGTTTACAAGAAGCCTGCAGTCTGCAGCTGCACTACCTGCCTGTGGCCAGCAGGGGGCAGCGCTGTTTACAGGCATTATGTTATCATAGTTATGAGCTTCACAGTGATAAAGTCTGTTTATTTGTCGTGAACTTCGCTGGTAACGTCAGCCTGTCAGCCCCTGCAACTGCTCACAGGGGTTGTTACATGTGATTATATGGAATGGCTGAATATGTTCATTCTTTTTATTTTGATTATGACACTCAATGTGCCCTCACGGCTTTCCTAGTGTTAAAAGTTGGCATTACGGACACTGTAAATGTTCCCTTCCTTCAGTAGGAGTCATTGATGCGCTGGGTGAGGTAGGCCCCAGTCTGGACTGGAGGATTTGTCTGGCCCGTGACAACAGCTGACAACGGCCTCATCGTCTGGCTGCACGAAGAAGGCCAGAGACTGGCGTGTGCTCCTGTCACCAGCAGGGGGCGGCAGATCCTATGGACCTAAGAGGGAAAAGTTTGGGCTAAAACAATCATTCTCCAACAGCATGTTTGAATACTGGATTCTGATTGGCTAGCAACAGTGGTAAATATCTCAACGACCTTCAGTTCAGGCCGCATTTCCAGTATCAATGCGCCTCCCAATCAATCTGATTAAGAACACCTGTGCTGACCTACAACGCAATGGTTGATCTGGTTTATGGGACTATATTCTGTGTCGGAAGGATATATATCTGAAACGATTAATGATTGTAAATAAATGAATTTAATGTTACAACTGTGTATTTATTTTTGATATTCTGTGGTGGCTGTTGTAGAAAAGCAATTGACCATTGGAGGGCGGTGGGGTTGTGGACTCATTTACCACTGTACAGGGTGGTTTTCCTACTCGGCTTCGCCTCGTGCCACAACCCTGTACCAGTGGTGAATGAGTCCACAACCCCCCTCCTCTCATGGTCAATTGCTTCCTTCATCATCCTTTCATCAACAAGTCAAAATTAACCCAAGGCCATAACATAGCTAGTCTAAAAAGTCACGTTTATCTGGAAACAGTTGGGGAAAGATGTGAAAACGTACTGCAGATGTGAACACATCACTGGTCCACCTCTGCATCAGGTCCGCTATGTTGACCAGCACCGTCCCGGGGATGCTGGGGGCAGACACATACTCCCCGGCCCGGCCGAGCACCTAGGGGGAAATATGGGACAGGGCCAGGATTAAAACTGTCAGTCATACAACGGATAGATCCGGTCCATTGTCTGCTATTGGTCAGTTTGGTCCATTGTCTCTATTGGTCAGTTTGGTCCATTGTCTCTATTGGTCAGTTTGGTCCATTGTCTCTATTGGTCAGTTTGCCTTCCAGCCGTGCCGATATCCATGACATACGCACGGCTAAATGGAATGTTGACACATCTTTTCATATTACTCTGTTGATTCAGCGGATGAATACACTTACAATAAAACACAGTTCCATTAAAACACATTAATTAAAAGTTTGTCTTGTCTTTCTTTTGTGAAATATTGATAGATACATGTGGTATAAAAAACTCCACCACCCCGCTAGCTGTGCCAATATCCACGATATACCACGGCTTCTCGTTCCATAACGCTTAAATATGGAACAGGGCCAGCATTAACTGTCAGAATTATTACCTTGATACCGATACCAGATTTACTAGAAAATACTTGATACCAAAATGTATGTATCAGGGCAAATTTGCTCATCGATAGCCATAATGATTCATTATAGCTAAATAATTTAATGTATTTTAACGAATTGCTTCGTTCCAAAATAAACCAACTGTTTTACACATGCCATTAGCGTTGAAATGTTCAAGCAACTAAATTCTAAATTTGTTTTGACAATGACATGAACATTTCTTCATCATATTACATAATTCATGTGAGCATTGTAATATGATTATACTCATAACATCAATATATTTAGCTATTCTACTTGGCCTGGGGTCGTCACTGGCCACAAAGTCCAAATTGCGCAGCATTGCACCCATGAATTTGTTACATTAGAATTCAACTTTTCAAATATGCAGTGGATTTTAATTTCATTGTAGCCTATATTGATCTCTTTACTATCTTTAGTTACCTATCTTTTCTGGCAGCTGGTTAATCCTAGCTGGCTAGCTAGCCATCTTATATGCTAACCTGTCATCTTTTTAAGTTTTTAAGAGAGAAAAGGGGAGAATCTCTCTCCCTTGGCTTCTCTGTGTGAAACCATATCTCTCAAGGACACACACCCTTCCACTCTCTGCTTCTCTGTGTGAAACCTCATCTCTCTGAGAGACATAACACTTTTATGTTTGTCTTTTTATCCATTATCTATTAACTTATTAAATGTTTATCTATTTATTTCTTATCTATTCTTGTCACTTTTATTTTCATACTATTCTCCTCTTGTTGTATTTTTATGCTGTATGTAAAGCACTTTGAATTGCCCCTGTTGTATAAAATGTCCTATACAAATAAACTTGCCTGGCCTGTTTTGAAGCGGTTGGGTACTAGTCAGTAAGGTGTCTGGGCAGGTTGGAGGAGAAGCAAGGCACAACACAGCTTTGTGACATCACACAAAGGCTTAGTAACGTCAGTGGGCTCATCCGTATGATCAGCTTTGTGACATCACACAAAGGCTTAGTAACGTCAGTGGGCTCATCCGTATGATCAGCTTTGTGACATCACACAAAGGCTTAGTAACGTCAGTGGGCTCATCCGTATGATCAGCTTTGTGACATCACACAAAGGCTTAGTAACGTCAGTGGGCTCATCCGGATGATTGGTCCATTGTCTCTATTGGTTAGTTTGGTCCATTGTCTCTATTGGTCAGTTTGGTCCATTGTCTCTATTGGTTAGTTTGGTCCATTGTCTCTATTGGTCAGTTTGGTCCATTGTCTCTATTGGTCAGTTTGGTCCATTGTCTCTATTGGTCAGTTTGGTCCATTGTCTCTATTGGTCGATCAGTTTGGTCCAGTGTCTCTATTGGTCAGTTTGCGTTCCAGCCGTGCCGATATCCAAGTGTGCCCATCCAAGTCGTGAGCTTAGAATGATAAGGTTCTATCTCCGTTTAGAATGATAAGGTTCTATCTCCGTTTAGAATGATAAGGTTCTATCTCCGTTTAGAATGATAAGGTTATATCTCCGTTTAGAATGATAAGGTTCTATCTCCGTTTAGGGCAGTTCAGAGATATTGAGCGTCAACGTTTTTACATTCCATTATGTTTTGTGAGATGGAACCTTTGTATTTTATTAATTACTAACAAAAAAACAACACATTTTTAAAAATAACACCACACAAGCATTAATAAACACCTAATGGATCAAATTATGTAAAAAACTCAATTTTGACCAAAAATGGAGATAGAACCTTATAATTATCGTCACGATGTGTTGGTGCCACTTTGGAACCAGTTTTCCTGGTCGAGAGGAGCCGGTTCTTTTGCTGTGGAAACGAGAAGGACTGGTTTGAGATGAGATGAGACACCTGCTCCGAACCTGCCCTCAAACTGCCTCGGGGGTATCGGTGTGGAGGACAGGCCGCTTGGGGACGCAGCAATAGACAGGACCATGTAATGACAAATGAATTCCCACAGGGGGCGCCATAGGTTTCTAAAGAAAGTAGCTTGAAATGACAGAATGCCTTTTTGACACCATCAACACACAGATGGGATAGATACATGTATATACATATATGTATATCGGTGATCAGGTGAGCTCAGAATTTTCAAATGGCCTGGTAGGTCAAGGAACACTTGGATGACCGAAGGATGCGCACCATAATTAAGAAACCCCCCAAAACAACTTGTCCCACAGATCAGGAACACTGATTGATTGATTGATTGATTGATTGAACTGAGATGTTTATGTTTATTTCAAATATGTGCAAAGCAAGACACAGCAACAATAATGAATATACACTCTTCAGGAGGTAGGTGTGAGTGTGTCAGAGACTTATAATGTTCAAGGTCCAATTTAAGAAATGCACCCCCCCCCCCCAAAGATTATTCAGAATGTATTGTAAGTGTTCTAGGATATCGACAGGTCTCAACCAGGCCTCCACCAGGTCTCGGGGTGGTAAAAGGGTAGCCCCTCGGCCCCGAGCCTGGTGGAGTGGAGAGGAAAACAACAACCTACATATATCTACAGAATTGTAGGATGTCTACAGACACTTACAAAGTGAGACAGGGAGAAAGACAGAGCAGACTGTTAAATCGGTGAAGCAATGACTTGGCATTCATGAGCAAGCTATGACTAAACCAGGAAGTATGTGATGGTGTATAAATAGTGTAACTGTTTTTTGTTTTTTTTAGCTTCCAAAACTGGTTTTGAAAAAAACAGCACAAAGAAACAAGGAAATACAGTTTGCTTCACTTTCACTCAAACTTTCACTCAAACTTTCACTCAATAACGTGAAAAAATACTTTTGTGCAATATGACAACCCTAGTTGACTATCTGTGCAGTATAGTACAGTGGATTGTGTACATAGCCTCTATTTATGTAAACCAGCTCCTTACCTTCTTGTGATTTTATTCTTTTTCTAAAAGTGTTTTTTTCCCCTTTCCTAACACCAGGGGAGCCCCCCCTCCTAAATTTCGTTGTTTGGTACCTGTACTGTAGCAATGACAATAAAGTCCATTCATTCATTCATTCAACAGCACTATAAGCTAGACGGCGTGTGACCACTAGTGTGTCGTCTCTAATCAAACAACAACAAGCATTGTTTTTATTTCTTTAACTTCAGTTGCTTCGTGGCACAAGCACTTGTGAAACCAGGTGGTTTCCTCTGCAAGCCCGGCAGTGAAAGAGTTAACCAGCTGTGTGTCTTCTCCTCACTCCTCCTCACTAGCAGAAGCTGCCAGCACCACAGCTGCACGTCGGTCTCCAGCCACACTCACTGCCAGCTGACAACTCTAGGCTCGCTTCACAACGAGGGGTTCCACTTTGCAAGAGCTGCAACGGTAAGTGCACTGCTGTGATGGACTGTAAGCTTTGAACCTAAACCTTTAACAAACAAAAAAACTCTCTCTCCACCTCTTTGGATGTAATGTACACACCCCACACACCCACACTCCACACACCCACACACCGCCACACGCTCTTATCCCTGCATGTTACAACCTGTTGTTTGTTACATGTTGTCACACAGCTACAGAGGTATGCTGCATTGAACAACGGGCAAAAGAAGTCAGGAAGCCTCTTTTCTCTCCAGTAATTCCTCTCAGCCTCTGTCTCCTTCTTCTTCTTCTTCTTCTTCTTCTTCTTCTTCTGTCTTGTAAAGTTGTAACAATAATCATGTTAGTTCACATAGGACACAGAATGATTATTATTACAGGCTAGGCTACTACTGTATCCTGGCTGACAGTATTGTGGGCTAGGGGTGAGGAGAATTCCTTCAGTGGATGAACAGGATCTACCATTCCCACGGGAGGGAAAGGGTTAGACATCACATAAACACCATATATGGCTTTGAATTCTTGGCAGAGAGAGCCAAAGAGATTGGGAAGGAAGATAGCCAAGTAGTCACTGTTATGAGACACTAGGCTATATAGGCTAGCACACAACTCTAACCAGCTCTTTTCCCTTTTTTATTTTACCCTTGGCCCTCTTGTCTTTAGTCTTTTTCCTTGCACCAGGGGAGCCCCCCCTACTAAATTTCGTTGTATGGTACATGTACTGTATTAATGACAATAAAGACCATTCATTCATTCATAACTGTCATGGAGAGGAAGCGCTGTTGTTGACACTGCAGCAACCAGGAAGGTGAACATGACACCTTACACACCCTCTGTGTGTTATCCAATTGTAAGGTTTAACTTTAGACTGTTGTAAAACAGGTTGATCAGGTGAGGCATTTGGAAATGGTTTTCACTTACACACCCAGTGACGATGAATCAAGTTAAGTGTGTAAAGAACTTATCAAACCAATTAACAGGCAGGTTGGTGTGACATCACAAGATACATTCTTTGTGCTTCCATACTGGAAGAGCTGGAAAACTCAGTCCTTAGTTCAGACTACATGGTTGCACTGCCAAAAGTCAGCTCTCAAAAACAAGAAAAAAAGCAATAAAATGGGGGAAATATTACTTAAAATAAGCAAGATTATCTGCCAACAGAACAGGAAACAGACATTTCACTTGCCAATATTTCCTTAAAACAAGTGAAATATAACTTTAAACTAGTGCAGTCAGACAAAAAACAAGCAGATATCGCCTTGATTTCCGATACTTCGATTTACTTTTTGCAGTGTGGTTCCAGAGCATGGACTTAATCTGCTGCCTTAGACACAAAGTCAAAGGTTCCTTAAACACAGACAAATTGTTACTGTCCTTTTATTCTCGTACACAATTCACTCTGGGGGTAAATAGTGGCTTGACGTTGACCTTTTCCTGTTTCCTCTTAAAGGTTCCAGAAAGATTATGAAAAAAACCCTCGCTTTTCTTTTCAGTGCTTGTGCATTTGGGTCTCTGATGGGTCTACTAAAGACACAAACTGTGAAATGAAACAACCCAGTCAGTTATGTTGTGGGGCTGCCTGTTTCAGAAAACGTGCGAATTCAGCAAAGTCATTCAGATTTGCCTCAGTTTTGTTACATCACAGAACAGGTCTTATTAGAATTCTACTGCCCCCCCATCTCAGTGACTCCGCCCACGGCAGGACGATCACTTCTGTTGGAGAGCTAAACAAGAACTGGGGCAAAAACTACTGAGAAGAAATCTCTCTGTCTCCTGTTCTGGTAAGACATTTACTTTCTGCATAGATATCCATAATCAAAATACTGTGATAGTTGCGCTCAGAGTTGACTGTATGTCTCATCCAGTGGAGGCTCCTCCATAGAGGTGGAGGAGGCCTGGCCTCCCCAATAATTTGAGAGAAGAGAGAGAGATTTAAAAAAGCAATAATTATATTTATTTTATTTATTTATTTATTTAACATATTATATTATATTAATATTATTTCCGTTTTGTTCATAAATCTGAATTTTTCCATGGCTAAAACCCAATATTGCAATTGTAAAGCACCTACAGGCCAGAATCCCTATCCGTTTCTATTGAAGGAGGCCAGGCCTCCTGTCGGAAAGTCCAGGCCTCCTGTCGGAAAGTGGTTTCTCATAGAAGTCAATGTAATGCAATTTTTCTCATGGCAATATTTGATTGGCCAAATCACTGAAAATGGGTGGGCACAGGAGGCCTTGCCTCATCATGCATTGAGTCCAGGGCTGAAAGATTGACATTTTGTTCGTCCAATCACATGAACGCCAGTCACTTCAGTGCAGGACACGCTAGAACACCCATGGCTATTATCCCTGAAAATAATAGCTCATTTGGCCAAATACTTTTGCTTAAAATGACCTCGGAAGTCGGTGAGATTCTGGCGCGATTTATACATCGAATAGGTAGACAACATTTAGGATTTATTGAACAGTTTTATTTTTAATATTAATAATTAATAATTGTATGTAGTATGTTGTGGTGAATGTTGTGAGCCTGAGCAGAAGGGACAATAGCTGCTGCAGGCGGACCATGAGCCATTGTGCAGGTAACTTATTACATATGTTGTTTGAGTTCTATGTTTTGGTGCATTTTGTAAGAGTCCACTCGTGGTGTTGCTAGCATTCGCGAGCTAGGGCATGGCTAGTCAGTAACTTCATGTTGCATTCCACGTGTAGTACCTTTTTCCGCCACACGCGTGTATGAGTGCTGTTCTGCAGGATAACTATTAGAAATGGATGAAGTATTGTTCTGAATTGTATATTGTGTGTCTGATTGACATAGTGTTTGATTGCTTTTGACATGTCATTGATTGTATGTAGTATGTTGTGGTGAATGTAGTGTGCCCTTGGGTAAGGCACTTAGCCCTCAGTTACTCCAGGGGGAATGTCCCTGTAATTCGTAATTGTAAGTCGCTTTGGATAAAAGCGTCTGCTAAATGGAAAAATTATTATTATTAATTATGTTGTGAGCCTGAACAGAAGGGACAATAGCTGCTGCAGGCGGACCAGAGATTCATGCCAATTGTTTTGTTTATTTGATGACCCATTGTGCAGGCAATAAAAGCTGCTTCATCCACGATCCTGAGAGTGTCCCAATCCCTTCAGTACCGCCAAACACAAATTAATAATTTTTAACAAAGACAGATAAGAAGAACAGGGAACATTCCATCGCGAGTGAAGCGAGCAAGCGGAAAAAAAATTGGCCTCCTCAATTCTGGAAGTCACCAGCCTCCCCTGCTCTCATCCATGTCAGGGATAATGTGTAGGGATAAAATGTCATGATCTGGGTACCTTATATATACATATATATGTGTATATATGAGGTAGTTTATATGTTTATATGTAGTATATGTCAGGATATATCACCTCAGCACTGAGGGGTCCCACAGTTTACCATTTTCTTTTTTTTCCTTCTTTTTTCTGAGTGGGGGGCAGTCCCACTCATATTTCTCATTTTATTGGACAGATGTAGTGAAGACAGACAGGAAAGTAAGGAGAAGAAGGGAGAGAGAGAGAGAGAGAGGGCATGTCAGCAGGGGATGGGCCGGATTCCAACCCATGCCGACATGGGCATATGTGTGCACTGTAGACCGCGGTGCTATACCCCTGGACCACCCCAGGCCATGGTGCTAGACCACTGGACCACCCCAGGCCATGGTGCTAGACCCCTGGACCACCCCAGGTCATGGTGCTAGACCACTGGACCACCCCAGGCCATGGTGCTAGACCACTGGACCACCCCAGGCCACGGTGCTAGACCACTGGACCACCCCAGGCCATGGTACCAGACCACTGGACCACCCCAGGCCATGGTGCTAGACCACTGGACCACCCCAGGCCACGGTGCTAGACCACTGGACCACCCCAGGCCACGGTACCAGACCACTGGACCACCCCAGGCCACGGTACCAGACCACTGGACCACCCCAGGCCATGGTACCAGACCACTGGACCACCCCAGGCCATGGTGCTAGACCACTGGACCACCCCAGGCCACGGTGCTAGACCACTGGACCACCCCAGGCCATGGTGCTAGACCCCTGGACCACCCCAGGTCATGGTGCTAGACCACTGGACCACCCCAGGCCACGGTGCTAGACCACTGGACCACCCCAGGCCATGGTGCCAGACCACTGGACCACCCCAGGCCATGGTGCTAGACCACTGGACCACCCCAGGCCATGGTGCTAGACCACTGGACCACCCCAGGCCATGGTGCCAGACCACTGGACCACCCCAGGCCATGGTGCTAGACCACTGGACCACCCCAGGCCATGGTACAAGACCACTGGACCACCCCAGGCCATGGTGCTAGACCACTGGACCACCCCAGGCCACGGTGCTAGACCACTGGACCACCCCAGGCCACGGTGCTAGACCACTGGACCACCCCAGGCCATGGTGCTAGACCACTGGACCACCCCAGGCCACCAGTTTTACCATTTTCAATAAAAGAAGTGATCTCTGGCTTCAGGCCAGAGGATGAAGATGGTGAACTGTGGGAGCCGTCCAGTGGTGGACTGTTTGAAGGGCAGGGGGGGGGGGGCGAAAAGAAAAAAAGGGCACCTACTGCACAACATGAGACCCCATCTGTGCACATGGTCAAGTTTAGACCATTGGAGGGGCAGCCAATAGGGCACGTCCTCTCATTTTCGCCACTCAAAAGGGCATTTTTGCCACTCAAAAGACGTTTCTCAACCGTGGGGGCACCAGGAGGGGCGGTCGCTCCCCCTGTCCCCCCCCCCCTGAGTCCGCCATTGGACCCTTCACGGCTGAGACCAACGGGGAGCTCTCCAGTCAGACGACACTTCAAGGAGCTGTTGTTGATGTTCTTGTTTTGCCTTTGGGAACTGCCCTCCTCCACGTTTTGTTTTCTGACTCCCCCTCGTCTCCCCTCTCTGTTTTATCTGTGTCTGTGTAGAACTGAATGTCCTTCACCTTCATGTCTGTCTGCCTCCTCCACATTCTTCTCACAGACTTTTATTCCAGGCACGCAGGCGAGAGCTGGTTGATGCCATACTTGTGGTCAGACATGGCGGAAAGGTGCTTCTAACTTGAAAAGGAGTTCCCCCCGACAACGGGGAACAACTTCTTTCTCCCAGTCTAGAATGAAAATAGAATACAATGACTTACTTTCACCAAATAGGAAGCGCATTTGTTTTTCTTCTAAAAGAGTTTGATACGCGGCATTGTGATTGATACTGTTAATGTTATGCGGTCAGCTTAACCTGCCATGCAATCACAAGTGCAGTCCATTTAACATTTACCTTCTGTCCAGCAGGCCCAGACTCCCTCTCTCTCTCTCTTTCTCTCTCTCTCCCCCTCCCCCTCTCTCTCCCCTTCCTTCCACCTCCCTCTCTCTCTCTCCCCTTCCTTCCACCTCCCTCTCACCCTCCTTCCCTCTCTCTCCTTCCCCCTCTCTCTCCTTCCACCTCCCTCTCTCTCTCATCCTCCTTCCCTCTCTCTCCTTCCCCCTCTCTCTCCTTCCCCCTCCCTCCCTCTCTCTCCCTCCCTCTCTCTCCCCTGACAGTATGACCCCTGACCCCTGTTATTAACTGTTTTCCTGCCCTATGTTGATGTGTAGTTGTTAAGGTTGTTACTTCTGTCCAGCAGGTCATATTGTGTCCAGCAGGCTCCGCCTCCAGGCAGGATGAGGAAGAGAGACACGCCCTTCTGCAAGCAGCAGTCCACGCCCAACTTTGGGAGAGGTGAGCATGCTGAGACAGACATGCATGTACACACACACACACACACGCACGCGCACAACACACACACACACACACACACACACACACACCACACACACACACGCACGCACACACGCACACACACACACACGCACACGCACACGCACACACACACACACACACCTCACACACACACACACACGCACACACACACACACGCACGCACACACGCACACGCACACGCACACACACACACACCACACACCACACACACACGCACACGCACACACACACACACACACACACGCACACACGCACACACACACACACACACACACACATGCACGCGCACAACACACACACACACACACACCACACACACACACACACACACACACACGCGCACACACACACACACACACACACATGCACATAATGTGAAAATACTGCACTTTCCAAGGTTCAAGTACCAAGTTTTACTGTTACGTCACAAGTGTAAGAGAGTCACAGTCTTAGGCTTCGGTTCCTGACAGCACAAGACAATGAGGTTAGATAAGTCAAGATCAAATAAAGTGACAATAGTGCGAGACGTGAGTGTTGTGTACAAGGTATGGGAGATACATAAGACAATTAAGACAGGATACAGTTGAGCAGTACAAATGGTCAAACAAGATAAAATAGTACAAGTAGAATCAATGACATGAGTATTGCACTCAGTGGCCGTGGGTGTGAGAGGTAGTATTGAGTAAAGTGGCTGTGTGCTTAAGGTTAGGCAGTCCGTATACATGGGGTGTGCTTGGGGATAATAGGCAATTGTCTACAGTAGGCTTGTTTATGAGTCATGAGCCTGATGGCCTGGGGGAAGTAGCTGTTGGTTGGCCTCTGAGTTTTGGCCCTGAGGCTCCGGAAGAGGCTTCGTCTTTTGGACGGCATCGGTTCGAACAGTTCGACTGTTGGCCCAGGATATATATATATATATATATGTTACGGTACATGTGGGAATACGATACATGTGGGAAAACTAGGGTTAGGGTTAGGTGCTAGGGTGCTACGGTTAGGGTTAGGGTTAGGGTTAGGATTAGGGTTAGGGTTAGACATGCCAGCATGTACCAAGTCGACGTAGCACCTAACCCTAACCCTAGTTTTCCCACATGTACCGTATTCCCACATGTACCGTAACAGAGATATATCTGATGTACGTAGACCCTTCTTCTAGAAGAGAGTTGTAATGAGGCTGGTCCCCATATCTGTCTCTCTCTCTGATTGGTTGAAGTCCTACATTCAGAGGCCCTGTTGGCGCAGTGACGTGCTAGAACCGGTTTGTTGTGAGCTCAAGTGTAACTTAAGCGTAACGCCCGCCATGCGTCAGGTGTGATTCTAACGCCCATGCGTCAGGTGTGATTCTACCGTCTGCTGTTACTGTGTCAGGTGTGATTCTACTGTCTGCTGTTACTGTGTCAGGTGTGATTCTACTGTCTGCTGTTACTGTGTCAGGTGTGATTCTACTGTCAGCGTAACGCCCATGCGTCAGGTGTGATTCTACCGTCTGCTGTTGCTGTTACATGGTTCCCGCGCTGGTCTTAAAAAGCCTTAAAGTCTCAAATCCAGCAGTCCAATTTTACAAGGCCTAAAAAGGTCCCAAATGTCAGTTATTCGGTCTGAAAATGAGGTGCTAGGTCTTAAAAACGAGATCCTGCAAGGAAATCAGTCCGACCACGTCTATTTCCGCGGAAATGAATCAAGCTGGAACCCAAAAAATGCCAATTTGCTTCCTTTTTTGTCTGTGTGGCAATGAAATCCCTAATTTCATCACCTCGAGGATGACAAAAAGCTATCATATGGTGTCGCGAATAGGTCTAAAATTATATCCAAAGAGGTCTAAAAAAAAGGTATAAAAAGGTCTTAAATTGGACTTATTGAAACTTGTAGGAACCCTGTGTTAAAAAGTAGTATTTTTGTCCATTAGGTATTTAAAAGGTGGGGGTATCTTCCCAGAGTACTGAATACGATACAGATTTCACTAACCCTAACCCAGCAGCACAGACAACAGACAGCATTTGCAACCAGACCAGACAGACAGTAACAACTGCAGTTGTCGTGTGAGTCCATGGCATTGTTTTTGGGGGGGTTTTGTTCAGTTGGCTATTCAAGTTGGGTTCACTATCCAATCACTGCGCACTTTTGTTGAGGCAGCCATTATGACGCATACACACTATAACCATAAGACTAGGCTTAGAGAAGAATACCATACTGTTGGTGTTCTGCCTGCAGTGTAAATCCATCACAATGATTTACTATTTCAATTATAGGTCTTATGTAATAGCCTACCATTCCTATGATAACGTTACAGAAACACAATGGTTTGGAGTGTGGCTTGGAGTAGGAATGAGGGGATAAGGGAGGGAGGGAGGGAGGGAGGTTTGGTGTCGAGGAGGGCATGATAGAACTGGCTCACAGCGCTGAAGGGGATGGGCCAGGGAAGGACTTTCTTTCTTTCAGAGGCAGGACAGGTTTCCTGTCAAGCAGAGGAAAGGTTGGGTGACCCAGATCAGCCGTGAAGGAAGAACAGAAACAAACAGAACTCCCCCGAGGGAGCTAGCCTAACTGAGGGAGCTAGCCTAACTGAGGGAGCTAGTCTAACTGAAGGAGCTAGCCTAACTGAAGGAGCTAGCCTAACTGAAGGAGATAGCCTAACTGAAGGAGCTAGCCTAACTGAAGGAGCTAGCCTAACTGAAGGAGCTAGCCTAACTGAAGGAGCTAGCCTAACCCTAACCCTAACCCAACTGAACACAAGACTGAACAGGTAAAACAAGACATAACTGCAACTGACTCTCACGGCTTTGTAATGTTCTTTAAGAGTGTTTATCACTCCCTCACATATTTACTTTACTTTGGATGTTTTTGGATGAACTAATAACTGATTTTGGCTGGCTTGGCTAGTGTGGTTAGTTTGTATCCTGTTGTTGCTTCTGTCTCTCTCTCTCCACACACCCTGCCACCTCTTCACTACTGTGTTTGCTTCACGGCACAGAGAGCGCGCAACATTTCCCAATATGGTGATCTGTAGTATAACCACAGGGCAGGCGGCATAATGTTGGTTTTTTTGTGCATACAGCAACGGTAAACAAGCAATGCAATGAGCTCTCACTGAGCTAGGAGACTGTGTGACAGGAGCGTGTTATCTACACTGTAGTTTGGCAAGGAGTATAAAAGAAAAAAAAGGGGGAATTCGATAAAAGACTGCTGCTGGTTCCTGTAACGTTGTAGACAATCCTGGCACAGTGTGTTTCATTCAGTGCAGCGTGTTGTTGTGGGGACCCAGTGTTCCGAAAGTGACAGTGTGTCCTTGTCCTGTGCTGTCTGGCAAACATAGTGAAGGTCGGGGTTGTTGTGGTCACGGTTCGGGCTTTTTTATCTCTTTTAGCTCAGCGTTGTTATGCTAGCCTCCCTCACGGACACCTCCTCTAGGTGATGATTCAGTCAGATAAGAAGATTACACAGAACAGCCGTGGGTGGGGTCATTTGACCCTGTGAGTAATATATTTGTTTTATCTTTGCACTCGATCAAATTTCAGGACCCTCCTTTCATGACTTTTCCTAGATATGTGCGTTCTACCACCCAGTATCCTTACATTTTCAAAATCACATCAGGATAAGCTAGTATGAAGCTATTTATATATATATAAGGTATATATATGTATTTATTTATTTAAACAGGGTGAACTTCCTGAGACCTAAAAGTCTCTTTTACAGAAAAGCCTTAAAAGAAACATGATAATTTTGTGAAAAAGCAGGGTTCAAAAGTAGGTAAGGGCAGGTACGATGGTAGTTTCCGGAGAAGTGCTTCATTATAAACAAACGTATGAAGTATGATGTTTGGTTAGCCAGAGAAAGCCAAGCCACATTCTGGTATTCAGTACTGTACAGTGATGAGTGGCATATCTGTTACCCGCTTAGCGGGCTTTGTTGTCATGACGATCCACTGCCTCCCAAAATAGAGGGGCAGAAAGATAGGAAGGATGTGGGATAAGAGGGATCAACAGCCATAAGAGGGATCAACAGAGACAGAGAGACAGAGAGACAGAGAGACAGAGACACAGAGAGACAGAGACAGAGAGACCGAGAGAGAGACAGAGACAGAGACAGAGAGACAGAGACAGAGACAGAGACAGAGAGGGAGAGACAGAGAGAGAGACAGAGACAGAGAGACAGAGGCAGAGACGGAGACGGAGACAGAGTCAGAGACAGAGACAGAGACAGAGACAGAGACAGAGACAGAGACAGAGACAGAGAGAGAGACAGAGACAGAGACAGAGACAGAGAGAGAGAGAGAGAGAGACAGAGACAGAGACAGAGACAGAGACAGAGACAGAGACAGAGAGAGAGAGAGAGAGAGAGACAGAGACAGAGACAGAGACAGAGACAGAGACAGAGACAGAGAGAGAGAGAGAGAGAGAGACAGAGACAGAGACAGAGAGAGAGAGACAGAGACAGAGACAGAGACAGAGACAGAGACAGAGACAGAGAGAGAGAGACAGAGAGACAGAGAGACAGAGAGAGAGAGAGAGACAGGACCTGATAAACAACAAAGCTTGAGACAGACGCTGACAACAAGCCACTGAAGATTCACTGAAGAGAGAGAGAGAGAGAGAGAGAGAGAGAGAGACAGAGACAGAGACAGAGACAGAGACAGAGACAGAGACAGAGACAGAGAGAGAGAGAGAGACAATTAGAAACTACAGCAGTTTGAGAGACCGTTGTCAACAGTGAAAAAGTTTCATTGGAAAAGAAGAGAGCGCACACCGCAAGAAACATGGGCGAGGTGCAAAATACTACTACTTAAACACCAAGTAGAAGCCGCACACTCTCGTTCCAGATGCAAAAATGTGGTTTTAACATGACAAACGGTTTCGTCCGTAGCCTTTGCCAAGTCTTAAATTAATCTTAATTTAAATGTTAGTGTGGCATCTAAACCCATCAAAAAAATAATACGGAAACGCTATTTCGGTTGATTATTCCTCCCCTTTAATAATACCAATTGGTATTGTATTTTATATTGTTGGAAAGCCTGATTAGTCACCTTTACAACGAGGTACAACTTGTAAGGATCATGCATTCGTGGAATGAGCAACACAGCTAAACATGTGGGTAGTGGCCCAAAAATATTTGCCAAAATCCCCTATATTCTTCTGTTGGTAAGGAGTTTACTTCTTTCAAAAGTGAAAAAGTAACTACACATACACAGTCAGAGCCGACAAAATCACAGATGAGATATGAGAGACACGACAATGACTGACATCATGAGACACGATTCAAAAAGTAGAGGAGCTGTCTTAAACAAAGCGACAATGAGTCAAAGCGAGAACAAAGAGAGTCAAACCAGGGACTAGGCAGGGATGAGTGACAGAGTCACTACAAGACACTGACGTTCACAACAGAGGCTGACTATACCGGGAGATAAACACTCACATACAGAGTATTTACATGTTATGGAACGCTGATGTCATTCCTACTGAACAGCTATGGTTCACCCAGATCATGTCTGTGTTGCCCTGGGAGAGACTTAAATACGACCTGAGGGGATAAGGCGCATGTGTTTTCTTATCTTTTATGGAAGAGAATCCTTGACAAATTAGGCAACGTTATTTGAGACCCGCTTTTTAACTTTATTTTATTTTAATTATTTTTTTTTATATATGAACTCTTACATCTACGTGGTTGTTGATGGTGGTAATGCCCCCCCCCCTTCCCTCATTGCACACACATTTTTGTGTACTGGCATAAGTCATTTTTTGTTTTAGTTTTTGTCTCTTTGCTGTTGTTTATTGTCTTTTTAGTTTGCTGTTGTGTTTTGTCTTATAATGACTTTCTTTTTTCTTACTTTCTACTTCATGGAGTTATTTGTTTTCCCTTAATGTCTGTCCTTGTTGTGACGTCTAGATGTTTGTTGTTTAAAAACGTACCAAAATAAATAATAATAAAAATAAAAAGACTCACATACAGAGCCAGAGAGTCACGCATGGCCCGAATCACTTCTGAAGGTAAGAGAGAGAGAGACGTTATAGTGTCATAATAATAATAATAATAATAATAATAATAATAACTTGGTTTTATGTAGCGCCTTTCTTTCTCAAACCCAAGGACGCTTTATAGATTTTACAGACGGAAAGTCAGACAGACAGAACAGAAAAAAACAAAGAAAACAAAAAGACAGCGACAGTGACAAAACTGGACTAGGGGCCAAAGGCCTTGATGGTGAACAGATGAGGTTTGAGGGCTGATTTGAAGGTGTCCAGGGTAGGTAGGGTTTTTTTTGATTGAAAACCTTTATTGTCCCCAATGGGGAAATTTTGTTGTCAAACAGCTCAGTTAGGGCAGAAAACATTCAGTACAGAAAACAGAAAAACATTCAATAAAATACATAAAACAGTGCAGGCTCAATAAGTAAAAAGTTCCAAAAGTTCCATCTCCAGGTCTCCCCCACCCTGCCGGGCCTGGTTGTAGAGTCGGAGTGCAGCTGGAATAAAGGACTGTCCAAATCTTTTTGTACTTTGACGGGGGAGAACAAATCTGTGGCTGAACTTGCTCCTCATCCCTGCCAGCTCGCAGTACATCGGGTGGGAGGGATTGGCCAGCATGGCCGCCAGTTTTTTCCCCATCCTCTGTTCTGCCACCACCTCTAGGCTGTCCAGCCCGGTCCCCACCACAGAGCTGGCCTTCTTCACCAGTTTGTTTAGCTTCGCAGCATCCCTGGCACAGATGTTTCCACCCCAGCAGGCCACGGCGAAGAACAGAACGCTGGCAACCACCGACTGATAAAACATTTGCAGCAGCTTGTTGCAGACACCGAAGGACCTCAGCCTTCTCAGGAAAAACAGTCTGCTCTGCCCTTTCCTGAGAAGAGCCTCGGTGTTGTCAGTCCAGTCCAGTTTGTTATTAATTTGTACTCCCAGGTACCTGTAGGAGTCCACCCTCTCGACTTCCACCCCCTTGATGGTGATGGGGGCTGGGGTCCTTCTCTTCCTCCTAAAATCCACCACCAACTCCTTTGTTTTGCTGGTGTTAAGCAAAAGGTAGTTGGTGTCGCACCACTGCACGAAGCTCTCCACCAGGGCCCTGTACTCCTCATCCCTGTCGTCTGTGATGTAACCGACGATAGAGGAGTCATCCTCCATCCAGTTGTTGAAGGTGTCAGGGTGGGTAGGGGTGTTGAAGGTGTCCAGGGTAGGTAGGGGTGTTGAAGGTGTCCAAGGTAGGTAGGGGTGTTGAAGGTGTCCAGGGTAGGTAGGGGTGTTGAAGGTGTCCAGGGTAGGTAGGGGTGTTGAAGGTGTCCAGGGTAGGTAGGGGTGTTGAAGGTGTCAGGGTAGGTAGGGGTGTTGAAGGTGTCCAGGGTAGGTAGGGGTGTTGAAGGTGTCCAGGGTAGGTAGGGGTGTTGAAGGTGTCCAGGGTAGGTAGGGGTGTTGAAGGTGTCCAGGGTAGGTAGGGGTGTTGAAGGTGTCCAGGGTGGGGGTGTTGTGGATCACTGTGGGGAGAGAGTTCCAGAGGGTGGGTGCTGCCACACTGAAGGCTCATGACAAAGGGGTGTTTAGAGATGACAATTATGAGCAGGCTAACCTACAGGGGTCAGTGAATGCTTATGGCTTAGGGCAGAGTTCAGGTGACCCTGTAAAGCAGAAATAGTTGACATAATAGCCAACGCTACGAGGCTACGCTATTTTCAGAGGAAAGGATGACACTGCTAACAATAAACTGGGGGGTGCGTGGAAAGTTTGACGTCATGTTAGGTTAGCATTGTGTGGCATTGCTGTTAAGGTCCGCCATGCATGGTCTTTTATGGCACATTCAGAAACGGTCCTAATATGAAATGGGTCCATGTCTTGTTTGTAGGCCAGTCTGCCATAGACAGGATTACATTACATTAGATTAGATTAAACTTTATTGTCATGGCAGAGTACAAGTACAATACGAAATGCAGTTTAGCATCCAACCAGAAGTGCAAATAGTGATATAAGAACATGATGATATAAATAGAACAAGAGGGAGTGATGGGTGACTATGTGATATACAGTATGTGCAGAGGTAGTATAGTAAACATCAGTATAGTTTAGAGGTATATACAGTTATGAGCTATGTACAGTTATGAGCTATGTACAGTTATGAGTTATGTACAGTGAGGTAGGTTATGTACAGTTATGGGTTATGTACAGTGAGGTAGGTTATGTACAGTGAGGTAGGTTATGTACAGTGAGGTAGGTTATGTACAGTGAGGTAGGTTATGTACAGTGAGGTAGTTTATGTACAGTGAGGTAGGTTATGTACAGTGAGGTAGGTTATGTACAGTGAGGTAGGTTATGTACAGTTATGGGTTATGTACAGTGAGGTAGTTTATGTACAGTATCTAATGTGCAGAAGTATAACAGAAGCTATGTCAGGAGACATGTGCAGTGTGCAATATACAGTAGTACAAAGGTAGTAATGTAAACATCAGTAGGTCAAGGTCAGGATGTGGGTCAGGGAGACTTCCTGTGTCACGGCACAGCTGTTCTGGGGACAGAATGCACCGGTCAGGAAAACCTGTCAGGAATGCGGACCTCCTAGTGGCGCCGGGCAAGAAATAGGCCGTAGATTACCGGGGCAAAATGTTTGACGCCTCGTGTTTGAAGGTGCCTAGATTGTTGAAAGAAGGGGAGGAGTCAACGGCAGGACAGCAGGGTTGGTCGGTGGGTTTGTCATGTGATACGGCAGTGCTGAATGTTCCATGCTTGCCAGTTTTACATCAGTCAGTACCCCCATGAAGCCTGACTGGGGGGATGGCCAGCTAACCCACTCTCGTACGCTAACAGCGGCTCCGGTATTAATAGCCATGGTGGTGACAGGGGTGATAAAGTGAGAACACAAGCTACAGGTCTATCGAGTGGAGGTCGTCTGGACGTGTTTGGCACGTTCCAAGCAGCAAAGAACAGCCCAAACAGTGACCCTGACCAGTAGCATCAAACATGAAAGTCAAAGCAATTAGTTGAATTAGCAGAACCAGTTGGTTACAAATGGGAAGACAATCACTGATGTCCTGCGCCACCATACCCCATCCAGAGCCCTGAGGTCAGCTGACCAGCTGCTGCTGGAGGTCCCTA